>NC_007087.3:2200528-2330528 GCF_000004695.1 Dictyostelium discoideum AX4
AGTAGTATCAGGATCAATGTCATTATTAGGAGCGGTTATTGATAATGATAATGATAAAAAAGGGTCATCATTAATTCTTTCAAAATTAAATTTAAATTTGTTTCCAAAATCAATTATAACTGCATGTTTTAATTTGGCGGAATTAGATTTAAGTTATAATAATATTAAAGAGATACCAAAAGAAATTTGTCAATTAAAACATTTGAAAATTTTAAATATGAATAATAATCAATTGGATGATTTACCATTGGAATTAGCAAATTTAACAAATTTAAAGTATTTAGCGGTTCAAGATAATCCATTAAATAAATTTCCACATCATATTATTGAACAAGGTACAAAGAGGACTTTGGTGTTTTTAAAGAATATAATCGAAGGTAAAAAGAGTGAAACTTGGAATAAAGTGAAATTGATGTTTGTAGGTCAAGAAGGTGTTGGTAAATCAAGTCTTTGTAAAGCATTGATGGGTTCACGTAGAAGAAGCTCTTCATCATTTGCTGCTGAACTTCAAAAAAGTGGTGACACTATCTCAACAGAGGGTGTAAAGATTCAAAGTATTAAAGGAAAGAAAATAGATTTCTATGCTTGGGATTTCGGTGGTCAACAAGTATTTTATCCAACTCATCAATTCTTTTTAACAAATCAGGCATTATATCTATTGGTTTTTAAATTAACTGATCCAAATTTCGCTGAAAGAGTAAACTATTGGACACTTCAAATTAAAGCAAATTCTGGTCTATCTGTACCAATGATATTTTTAGTTGGTACTCATTGTGATGCTTGTACACCTGAACAATTATCATCAGCTGAACAAATTCTAAAAGAAAACTTCGTAAAATATTCACGTATAAGACAAAATGCTATAAGCTTTGTATCTTGTACAAATGGTACTGGTATAAAAGAATTAAAAAAAATTTTAACAAATGAAGCTGAAAAATCAAATTTAATTAAATCAAATATACCTGGTAGTTATTTAATTTTAGAACAACGTTTAACTGATAGAGGTGCAAATTCAAGTAGAATATTAATTAATCAAAATAATATTAATCAAAATAATAATAATAATAATAATAATAATAATCATAATAATTGTAATAATAATGAAAATTGTACAACAACAGCAGCAACAGCAGGAACAACAACAATGACATCAACAACAACAACAACAACAAATTATTCAAATGAAAATATATTAAATACTAGTTCAAATAGTTTAATTGCATTATTTACAAGAAGTAATAGTAATTCAAATTTATCAAATAATTATCAAAAACCATTGGTTAATCAAAAATATATTGATTATAATGATTTTGAAAGAGAATGTAAATTATCACATTTAGCTCAAGAAGAAATTCAGGGTGCAACTGAATTTCTTCATAATATGGGTATAATTTTACATTATGATACACCGATTTTAAGGAGTTTAGTTGTATTGGATCCACAATGGTTAGCTGATGTAATGTCATCTTTAATTACATTTTCACATAATTGGATTAAAAATGGTATTTTAAATCATTCAGAATTGGTTTCAATTTGGAGTGGTAAATATGATCAATCAATTTGGCCATCATTATTAAAACTATTGGAGAAATTTGAAGTATCCTATGAGTTACCAAATGAATTCCCATCAAGATCTTTAATACCATCTTTATTACCAGAGGAACCAATCGATAGAATTCAAGAGATTAAAGAAAAACTATGGATACCATTACCAGAAGCAATTGAAAGTAAGAGAGTTCAAATTTTCGGGTGTCAATATAATTTCGATTTTATGCCATTAGGTTTCTTTCCACGTCTTTTATTAAGAATTTTATTAATTAAAGGTATTGATATTAAAACTTATTGGGCAAATGGCATACTTTTAGATATTTTAACAACAGAAGATATTAAAATTCAAAAATTAAATCATAAAAAACATTCAATTCTTCCAAATAATTCATCATCAACATCATCGTCAACATCATCATCAACATCATCATCAACATCATCATCATCATCATCATCAACATCATCATCATCAACATCAACAACAACAACCACTGTTCAAATTCAATCATCACCATTTGGAAATTCAACAACCATTGTAAATAAATTAACAAATATAGATAATAATAATAATAATAATAATAATAATAATAATAATAATAACAACAACAATAATATTAATAATAATAATAATAATAATAATAATAATAATAATAATAATAATAATAATAATAATAATAATAATAATAATAATAATAATAATAATAATAATAATAATAATATTAAAAATATTATTAATAATTTTGAAAATCAAAATAATTTAAATAATATAATAACAAATAATTTTGGAGGAAAATTTGAAATTATAAAGAAAAATGATTTTGAATCACCTTTATCATCAAAGAAACCAAAACATCAAGTATTAGTAACATTTAAAAATCAAAAATCATTTGAATCAAAAGATAAGGATACCTATAAATTGAATGTAGAGATTAGATCTTTTAATGTTTCAAATAACAATGATAAAGATTTTTTAGCTTCATTATTTTTTCAACAACTTTTATCAACAATCGATACACTATTATCAGGTTCATATGGTGGTTTAAAGGTTACTCGTCTGATACCATGTATTCATTGTATTGAAAAGGACCCACATTCAGAACCACATCTTTTCGACATTAATAGTTGTATTTCACAATTATTGCTTGGTAAATCACAATTGGTATGTGGTAAAGATTCAACTACCCCAGTCCGTATTGACTATATTGCTCCAGATCTTTCGATTAAAAAAATACCAATCCTTTTAGAGGACCAAGTGGTTTGCGAAGAACAAATCGGTGTTGGTGGTTTTGGTTTAGTTCATAAAGGTAAACTCATTCTTCAAGATAAATCATTGGTAGTTGCAATTAAATCCTATATCGTTGGTAATAGTAGTGCCTCTGATATCATTAGAAAATTTCAAGAATTTCATCATGAAATGTATATCATGTCATCGTTAAATCATTTGAACATTGTAAAACTATTTGGTTCAATGCAAAACCCACCAAGAATGGTTATGGAATTTGCACCACATGGTGATCTCTATCATTTCCTAGAAAAAAAAAAAAATATTAAATGGTCTTTCAAAGTGAGACTTATGCTTGATATAGCAAAAGGTATCGAATATTTACAAAATCAAAATCCTCCAATCGTTCATCGTGATCTACGTTCACCAAATATTTTCCTATTTTCTCTTGATGAGAATGCTCCAGTCTGTGCAAAAGTAGCCGACTTTGGTCTATCTCAACAATCTCTTTACTCTGTCAGTGGTTTATTAGGAAATTTTCAATGGATGGCTCCTGAAACAATTGGTGCTGAAGAATCATACACTGAAAAAATTGATACCTATAGTTTTTCAATGATTCTCTTTACAATTCTAACTGGTGAATGTCCATTCGATGAATTTACCTCATTCGGTAAAATGGAATTTATTAGAAAGATTAGAGAAGAGGACCTTCGTCCAACAATTCCTTCTGACTGTCCACCAACTATCTCAAACCTAATAGAATTATGTTGGTCCGGTGACCCAAAAAAAAGACCTCACTTTAGTTATATTGTTAAAGAATTAACAAATTTTTATTATAACCTTAATCTAAGCCCCATCCCTGAACAAAAATCAATTAATGATAAATCACCACACCCTGATTTAATTTCAAATGGAGTTCCAAAATTACAAATTGCTAAATAAAAAATATAAATATAATTGAAAAATGGGTAATAATGATATTCATTTACTCAAAAAAAAAAAAAAAAAAAATAAAAACAAAAAAAAAAGAAATAGATTTAAATAAAATTTTAACTGTTTAATACAATAATATATAATTATAATAAACTATACACATTTTTAATTTTTAATTTTTATTGTAAGTTGTTATTATTATTATTATTACTGTTATTTGATCTCATAAAACCATCAAATGATGTAAAAGGACTTGTTTGTGATGGTCTGATTGGAGATGTTGTAGTTGATGAAGTTGGAGAAACAGTATTTGTTGTGGTTGTTGTGGTTGTTGTATTTGCTGATTGTTGTTGTTGTTGTTGTTGTTGTTGTTGTTGTTGCTGTTGTTGTTGGCTATTGAAAATTGAATGGTGTCTACTAAAAAGGTCATAGGTGTTGTTAAAAAAGTTTGTTGGATTTGTTGTTTGTTGATTTCCAGAGTGGTCAAATGGATTTGAGATAAAACGATTGGTAATCTTAAGGAAATGTTCATTTTGGTCTGGTATGGAAATTTCATTGCTACCATACACACCATTATTTGCAGCTTTGGAAATAGTTTGGGTTTGTTGAACACTACCGTTATTATCAAGTGACGGTAATTGCTGTTGTTGATGTTGTTGTTGATGTTGTTGTTGTTGATGTTGTTGTTGATGTTGATGCTGATGTTGATGTTGATATTGTTGTTGTTGTTGTTGATGTTGTTGATGCTGTTGTTGTTGCT
Source organism: Dictyostelium discoideum AX4 (assembly GCF_000004695.1). Lineage (NCBI taxonomy): Eukaryota > Evosea > Eumycetozoa > Dictyosteliales > Dictyosteliaceae > Dictyostelium > Dictyostelium discoideum. Next base: position 2,204,992 of record NC_007087.3, read on the forward strand.
GTTGTTGTGGAACTAAACCACCAACACTTCCACCACTACCAGTAGTACTATTATTGTTGTTATTATCATTTGATGGTGTTGAAAAACTATTAATTCCATTGAGACCAATGAAACCACTACCAATTCCTACAAATGATTTACCACTACCTATTACTCCAATTGATTTAAAACCATCTGTTGAACCAATAATTGTATTTAACCAATTGGTTGTACCCAACTGTTCAGATGGTCCAAATGATTGAAATGGATTATATTGATTTGATTGAGGTGGTGGCGATGGTGAAGTTGATGATTGAGGAGGTGATGGTGATTGAGAATTTGGAATTCCGAAAATATTGGTTGGAGTTTGATAAATGTTGGGTGGCTGTGAATAAATACTTGTAGATTGTGGTTGTGGTTGATGGTAAATTTGTTGTTGAGGTTGTTGTTGTGATTGTTGTTGCTGTGGTTGTTGTTGTTGTTGTTGTTGTTGTTGTTGTTGTTGTTGTTGTTGTTGTTGTTGTTGTTGTTGTTGTTGTTGTTGCGAGAAAATGGTTGGTGATTGATTTTGGTAAGATTGTGGGTGTAAATTTGGTTGTGATTGGTTATTATTAGCACCACTAACATTATTGGTTTGTGGGTTCTTTGGAACATAGGTTTTCTTTTCCCATTTTCTTTGTTTTGAATAATAGTCTTTTTGAATTGGTTTATTTTGGTTTAGTTGTTGTTGTTGTTGATAATGTTGATTGTGGTTTTGATGTTGATGATAGTGTTGGTTTTGATGTTGATGTGGTTGTTGTTGTTGTTGTTGTGGTTGTTGTGGTGGTTGTTGTTGTTGTTGTTGTGGTTGTTGTTGTTGTGGTTGTTGTTGTTGTGGTTGCTGTGGAGGTTGTTGATATGGTTGTTGTTGTTGGGAATTATTTTGTGGTATTTGATGTGAATCAACTTTCTTTTTTTGGAATCTCTTTCCTTTTCCTTCATACTGATCATGTCCTTCTCTCTTTTTAATATTTTCATCATTTTTATGTTTTTGTTTAAGGAATGGTGGTTGTGATTGACCATTGTTAATTGCAAAAGGAACAGTAGATGGGATTGGTACAGAATTTGAAGAGGAAGATGGAGAGGTTGTACCTTCTTTAACCTTTTTGTCATCCTTTAAAGGAGTTTGTGATGTGACAGTTGGAATAGAGGATGAGGATGTTGAGGGAGATGTTGATGGGGATGAGGTTGGTGTTTGTAATGGTGATGGTATTGGAGATGTTTGTTGTTGTTGTTGTTGTGATATTTGAGTTTGTGTTTGATTTTGAGGTAATGAATTTGAAGATGTTGATGGTGATAGTGATGTTTTCGTTAATGGAGATGATGTTTGTGATGACAATGTTATCTTATTATCTGAACCACTGCCACTATCGATATTATTACTATCTGATTTTGAGGTAACATTGGCAAAAAGAGTTGCCTCTTCTTTTACTAAAACACAACCACTATCACTAGAAACTGTAGAATTACTAGGGTCAACAAATGGTAAATCTTTCTCTTCAACGTTGTTTGTAGTTTGTTGTTGTTGTTGTTGTTGTTGTTGTTGTTGTTGTTGTTGTTGTTGTTGTTGTTGTTGTTGTTGTTGTTGTTGTTGTTGAATTGGAGAAGTAGGACTTGGTGAAGTAGGAATAGATAATGAGTGGCTCTTAATTGAAGATTTAATTGGAGTATAAACCACACCAATATTTTGTTGAGGGGAGGAATTAATTGGTTGTTGTGGTTGATAGATTATCTGTTGTGGGGTTTTGAAAGTTACCCTATTACTGCTAACACTACTAGAAGTTGTACCATTATTAACTTTTTTCTTTTTCAATTTTGAATCATGATTTGACTTGTCAGGTGACTTTGGAATTCCATCAAACATTGAATTAAATTGACCTCCACTAACACCACTACCATTAACCATATGGTGATGATTAAAACGAGCACCACCACCACCATTACTATTACTAATTAATTGTTCACTTTCATATTCATCACCAGTTGAAGTAATTTTGAAAACATTTGAATACTCTTTCCAAGTTAAAAAGATTAAAACAAAGAATAAAATGATCATACAAATGATGAATATGATTTTGGCTGGATACTCGTAAAAGAATGATGGATGTAAATGATTACACAATGGTAAATAATCGTGTGGCAATGAACCAACCAATATAAATGTAAAATCCTTTTGATTGGTTTTAATGATCAAATCTTTTTTCACTAAAGATGTTGAAAAATCTGGTTCAAAACTAATTACCAATTTAAATGATTCACTTGGCTTTAAATAAGTATTCTCTTTTTTACTTAAAATTTCCAAACAATTTTGAATTTTAAATCCATAACCAAAACAACCATTACAACAAATTTTTTGATTATTATTTTTATTATTATTATTATTATTATTATTATTATTATTATTATTATTATTATTATTATTATTATTATTATTATTATTATTATTATTATTATTATTATTATTATTATTATTATTATTATTATTATTATTATTATTATTATTATTATTATTATTATTATTATTATTATGATTATTGTTATTATTATTATTATTATTGTTGTTATTATTATTATTATTATTATTATTATTATTATTATTATTATTATTATTATTATTACCACTATTATTATCTTTTATATTAATACCGCCAATAAATATATCTAAAATTTCAATTGTATCATCACCATTATTTACAATATGAACAGTTTTGTTAATTTCAATTTTACTACTATCTTTATAAAGTGAAGATGGTTGAGAAACATGATGATTATTCTTTTTTTGAGATTTTGAAGCATCAAATAATATTTCAGAATTTAAATTGTCAATATAATCCTCACCTGTACGTTTTTTAAATATACATGGGCTAAGATGAGTTTTATTTAATTCCAACATTAATGTTGAAATTTCATTTGATCTATCATGGATAAATGAAGTTGATAAAATTTGAGATGTAGTGGTAGTAGTAGAGGAGGTAGAAGTTAAAGTTGGTACTATAGTATCAAACATTGCTAAACGACCTCCAAATGATTTTCCAATCAATTTAATTGGTGATAAAAGTGTGAAATTACTCTTTAAATAAATAAACCAATTTGAATTTCCAATATCTTTTGGCACAAATTTAATTGGTCCAAATTTTAAAAATCCTTTTGGTTTTATTGTTTTATAAATATGTCCATAATTTTCTTTATCGATTTTAAAATTACTACCACTACTACCATTGTATTTATTATTATTTATATTGCTTGAACCACCACTACTACTACCACTACTACCACTATTGGTTGAAATTGTTCCATTATCACTTTCAATCTTATTGGTTGTAGTATTTAGATTGAATAGTTGTTTTAATTGATTTGAAAGAGTACTCGATAGAGATGGTTTACCATTAACATTTGAGGTTGAATTCATAATTTGAATTAATAGCTCATGTTGATCCATTGGTAATAATGAAATTTGAATATCACAATTGAATGGATTATGAATTAATAAAAATTTAGATTGTTCTCTACCAATTTTAACTTTACCAAAATTAATGGTTTGATAATGATCTAATAATTTATTTCCTTCTTTGTTATTGTTGTTGTTGATAATTTGTAAATAATGATTAAAAAACTTTTCATCATCAACACTAATCATTGGAAGATTATTATTTTCACCTTGTTGTTGTTGAAATAGTGAATAATCATAAATTGGAAGTATTGGTTTTTCAACAGAAACTTGAGTATCAATTTTAAAATCTAAAGGTAAATCTGTTGAAACTATTACAGTCGATTTAAAAGAAATTATAGAATTTAAAGTATCTGTTGATTTTGTTGAATTTCCAATCCAAATATTCTCTCTTAATAAGTACTCTTCGGTTAAAACTTTTTGATTCTGATCTAAATAATTAATTTGTTGTTGTTGTGATTGTTGTTGTTGTTGTTGTTGTTGTTGTGGTGGTTGTTCTAATTTTGTAATTGAAATTGGATCAAATAATAAATTTGCAAAATGAGATTTCTTATTTGGTGGTAATTGATTTTTTAATAATTCAATACTAATTCTTTTATCACTACTTTCAAAATTTGTAATATTAACAATGATTGAAAATAAATTATTAAAATAGAGTGGTCTTACAATTGATTTACGTTGATTATTAAATTTTTCATTAATATTATCAATTTCTTCAATATTTTCTTGTTTAATATCTTCATCATAACCATTACTATTTAAAATATTAAAATTTAATTTTTCAGGTAAAATTGATAATGAACCATTGATAACATTAAAATGAATTGGAATTGAGGCTGTTTTAATTTGAGATTGAAAGTGTAATCTAAATTTACCATTATCTTTTCTAATTGATTTAGATGATAATTCAAATGATAAAATTGCACTACCACCAGATTTAATGAAAAAGATTGGATCCAAACCAGAGATTGGTAAAGGGAATTTACAATTTGCATCATTTCCTTGTGAAGTTTCAGTTGAACAACCCATTTTATTGACGGTTGAAATGGATTCAATATCGATTGTCGGACAAGTTACACCCAATAGTTTCTCTAATCTTTTATTAATTGATTTCTTACGTTCCTCTGTCAATAGGTTTGTTTCAACAATATTTTTTGGAAGTGGTGAAAGTGATAATGAAGTTAGAGTGGTTGGACTTTCAAGGATACTTTCAATTTGAACTTTAATTAATCCTTCTGGTATGGTAGCTCTATTCATTCCCAAGAGTGATAGACAATCAATATCCAACTTGAATGGATTATTATTCTTAAACTTCATAAATACCTTTTTCTTTGTATCGAGTCCAACAATACCAAAATCGATTATTTTAAACTTTTCATTATAATAATCATTAAAATTGGTTGTAATATCGATTTGACCATTAAATCTAATTAAATGAATTTGAATTAATGAAACATTTGAAAGTATATTTAAAATTGCTGGTTTACAATTTGGATAAAATGATGGTGTTGATAGTGATGAAGTTCCATTATTACTTTTACCCAACGTTTCTAAAGTTTGATTCTTTCTTTTAAATGAAATGAAAATCGATTGCCAACGTTTATTTGGATGAACAACTTGAGTTAGTGGTGCTGAATCAATCTTAAATTCATCATCTAAAATTTGAATGGTTTGAATATGAACTGGTACTGGATATTTATTAACTAATGTTAACTCTCTAATGATTGTATCCTCTTGATTAAATAATCCATATGGAAATAATGTATCATCAACACTATAAGATAAATAACCTTGTAAAACTGTTATTTTATAAGGTACTATAATATGTTTAATTTGACCATTATTATTATTATTATTATTATTATTATTATTATTATTATTATTATTATTATTATTATTATTATTATTATTATTATTATTATTATTATTATTTCCACTACTACCACCACCTAAAGTTTCAACAGTAATTTTATATCTACCTCTAAATTCACCAGTTTCTGTACCTTTAAATAATAAATGACCAAATTCTACATTTTGACTATGTTTTGGAACGGTTGAAAAATGTTGAATAAACTTTAAATCTCCAGATTTTTTAAATTGAATATTTTTATCAACGATTTGTTTTGGTGTTGAATTATCAAAATCTTGAAAACCATCATAATCACGATCACTCTCTAAAAGATGTCTAACAGTTAACCTTACATCTTTTTTATTTGCATTGATAATGAATAATGGTATGGTATCGGTTTCATTCAATTTTGTTATGAATGAAAATTCAACTTTCTTTGGATAAATATATGCACCTTCATCAACTGCTATCATTTCAACTGGTATTAAAAATACACCAAAATTGGTTACAATATTAACAAATCCATTAAATGTTCCTGCAACTGATGAATAAAAATATAAATCAATTAAATGTGATTTTCTATATGGTTCAATTTCCTAATTGAAAAAAAAAAAAAAAAAAAAAATTAAAATTAGAGAAAATGATTATTTAATTTTTTGTTTTTTTTTTTTTTTTAAAAAAATTACATACCCAAGTTACTTTTTCAAGTGATTGTTGTCTTGATAATTCATCAGCACCAGGTTCGTGACCAGGTGGTGAAATATAAAATGGACGACCAGTTGTAGATATATCAGAAATTTTCATTGTTTTACTATGTGGATTATAAATATTTACAGATGATAAAATCATTTTATCAACTAAAACAACATGTTCAATAATTGGATCCAACTGATAGATATTATTATCACCTTCACCAGTAACAGGAAATGTAAACTCTCCAATATTTGTAATGATCTTAAATTCAGTTTTAAAAACTCCAAGTTCTTTTGGTAAAAATACAATTGATATATTAATTGATTGTAATGGATTTAATACCTAAAAAATGAATGATTATAAAATAAATATTAGAATTTTTAATATAATAATAATAATAATAATAATAATAATAATAATAATAATAATAATAATAATAATAGTTAATTTATAAAACTTACCACACTACCCAAAAAATTATTTGTAAAAAAAATTGGATGAATATCATTTGTGAGTGATAAAACTTGAATTTTCATTTTTGTATGTGTATTTTTAAATTCAACATTTCTAAAAACTGGGACACATAAACTACTTCCCCTAAATTCCAATGAAGCTGGACTAATTGAAAAATATTTTCTTTTACTGGCATTACTGGTACCACTACTAGTACTTGCCTCTATATTATTATTTTGAATATGATTTTTCATTCCATTTGCAATATTTAAATTAATACTTTCATCACCAAAAATACCAAATTCATCATCCTCTTCATTATTTTTATTATTATTTTTATTATTATTATTATTATTGTTATTATTATCTTGAGTTTTCTTTGTACAGCTTGGTTGATCTAATGTTGTCGATGTTGGTGTTTTACTTGAACCTATATTATTATCGATGTCATTTTTATTTTTATTATTACTATTACTATTGGTGACTTCAATATTATTATTATTATTATTTATATTTTCACCTTTATTATTATTATTATTATTATTACTATTACTATTAACAACTTGTGGTTTAATAGGAGTATCTCCATTAACTTTATTTATATTATCACTACTGATTTTAGTATTTGTTTTACTATTACTATTACTACCTTTACTACCATTTTTATTACTATTACTTTTAGTGGTAGTGGTAGTAGCTTTTTGAAAAGATTTAGCAGTTAAAATTGTTGGTGTTGTACCTGTATTTGTAATTTCTATATTATTAAGATGAACATAACCTGAAAATTCTTTATCTTTAATTTTTTGATGTTGTTTCTTAATATTATTATTAATATTATTATTATTTGAACTACTACCACTATTACTAGATGAAGAAAGTGATTTTTCTTTATCTTTTATTTTTAAGGTTGATTTCACCTTTTTTGTAGGTTGTGGTGAAGGTGGAGGTTCTGTATTTTTAATTATAGTTGATGAAATTGTATTTGGATTACTAACCACAACTGATTGTAAATAAGATGTATCTGTTGTGGTTATAAATTCCAATGTTAAACTTGCATCTTGACCATTTTGCATCTCCTTTTGAAGTGCTTTTTGTAAAAGGGTAGATTGTTTTTGAAATAATTCCTGTGTCTGTTTTTGCATTTGCTGATTATGATATTGTTCACGTTGTTCTTTTGTCATTAATGATAATTTAACCTTTTCTCCATTAATAATAATTTCTTTTTCTTCCTCTTCTTGATCATCATCATCATCATTATTATTATTGTTATTATTATTATTGTCTTGATTGCTATCCCTATTTTTATTTTCATCTATAATTGTTGATGGTTTTGATTTTGAAGATGAAACTGCGGTTGCTGCTGCTGCTATGATTGACTCTGACTCCTCATTAGAAAATGAGGATGTGTCACCATCGTTAACTAATTGTGGTGACTTTGAATTTGAACTATATTTATAATGAACTCCTAATGGTTTCTTTGCATTTCTATCATTTGAATTTTCATATACATATATTACTGAATCTTCAATCTGTGTTTGTTGTTGTTGTTGTTGTGTTGGTGTTTGTGTTTGTTTTTGATTAATTTTAATTGGTTGTACTTTCTCTTGATTCAATGCTATTATTAAAATAATAATAATAAAATAAAAAAGAAAGAATTAGAATAAACAATAAAATTATTTAATTTAATTATTCTTTTATTTTTTTTATTTTATTTTTTTTTATTTTATTTTTTATTTTTTTTTATTTTTTATTTTTTTTTTTTTTTACGAAAATGTGAAATTACATACCATATGAAAATGAAGAATTTGAAACCAATAGCACTAAAACTAACAAACACAACACTATGAAATGATAAATTGAATTGAATTTCATTCTACCATTCATTTTAGTGTGTGTGTGTGAGGTAGAACTTAAATTTTTTGTGTAATTTTTTTTTTGTTTTTTTTTTTTTTTTTTTTTTTTTTTTATAAAATGATTAAAAAGTTTTTTTTTTAAAATTTTTTTTTTTAAATTTTTTTTTTTTTATTTTTTTCTAATAATAAATTTGAAAAAAAATTAATAAAATAAATAAATAAATGAAATATTTGAAAAAAAAGAAAGAATAAATAAATAAATAAACAAATAATTAGAATTTTGAGAAACTGAGAAATAAAAAAAAAAAAATAAAAAATAAAAAATAAAAAAATAAAAAATAAAAAATAAAAAAAATAAAAAAAAATTAAAAAAAATGAAAATTAAAAAAAAAAAATAAAAAAAAAAAATTTTTTTTTTTTTAAGTCATGTCACAACTTATCTCAATTGTGGTTTGAAATGATCCATTAAAATTTTATTATCATTTTTTTTATTATTTTTTATTATTATTTTTATCTTTTAATTTTCATTTTTTTTATTTTTATTTTTATCTTTTTTTTTTTTTTTATTTTTATTTTTTTTATTTTTATTTTTATTTTTAATTTTAATTTTCATTTTTATTTTTATTTTTATTTTTAATTTTTTTTTTTTTTTAAATTTTTTAATTAGTGGGTTCCGAAATAACGATTTGAATAAAAACCACAACCAGGTAAAATGAAACCTTCGTCAGATAATTCTTTATCGATGGCACTAACTACGAATTGAACATCAGGGAATCTATAATTTAAATATAAAATACCTTTGAGTGAAGCAATAACGCTAACAAATATAATTTTATTTTCAGGAACACCATGATCTAATAAAACTCTAATTGCCATCTCTGATGATGCACCAGTTGCAATTGTTGGATCTAAAACTAAAACATGAGAATCTGTAACATTTGGTAATTTTTCATAGAATAACTTTTTTTTTTTTTTTTCCCATAATTTTTTAAAATAAAATAAAATAATAATTACAGTTAAACGTTGAAATTATTTCAAAGTATAAAATAAAAAATCAGTTTTTTTTTTTTTTTTTTTTTTCCATAATTTTTTTAAAATAAAATAATAAAAAAAAAATATTAGTTAAATTAAACATTGAAATTATTTCAAAGTATAAAATTAGATTTTTTTTTTTTTTTTTTTTTTTTTATTATTATAAAAAATAGACTTACATGTGGTTTTTTCATTTCATCAGATTGAATTAAAACTTTTCCAGTTCTAATACCTTTACAAATTGAACGAAGTGGTTGTTCCATACAACCACCAGCTCTTAAAACAACTAAAGCACAAATTCTACTATTTAATTCTTCACCATGATAAAGTGAACCAGTTGGAGTAGTAACAATCTTTTCAGTGAATGGTAAATAAGTTAAAGCCTCTTCAATGATTAATGAACATAAACGATCAGAATAGAAAACGAAATCACCGACTTTGGTATCCTTATTTCTAAGTATTGAAAGCATTGCTTTAATTTGATTAGTTTCCTTAATTACATGAATTGAACTTGGTAATTCCAATCCCTCCAAATCCAATTGTGCTGTCTTTTCTGGATCAAATCCTCTCTCTTTTAATTTTAATCTAATATGATTTGTTAATAAATTAATTGCAACAATATTATCTGATCCTCTTGGCACAATAATATCTGCATATTTTTTTAACTATACATATTCATATAAAAAAATAAATAAAACATTTATTAATATATATATATATATATGTGTGTGTGTTATTTTATAATTATTTTTAATACATTACTGGAATGATATAATCATCAAATGATGGTTTAACAAATGTATTATATTGATGTAAAACACTTTCTAAAGTTCTACCTCTTTCAGCGATATCTCTTTTTAATCTTCTTGCTAAACGAACATCATCATCAGTATCTATGAAAATTTTAATATCCATTAAATCTCTTAATTCCTTTGAGTATAATGTTAAAATACCTTCTAAAATAATAACATCAGCACCATAAACTGTATCTTGATGTACTAATCTACTATGTGTTTTAAAACAGTATTTTGGAATATTAACTTTTTTACCTGCTCTTAATTCACTAATTGTTTTAACCATTAAATCATAATCAAATGCATCTTATTATTTTTTTTATTATTTTTTTTATTATTTTTTTTAAAATTAGTGAATTGTTTAGATAATAATAAATTTAAATATAGAATAAATAAATAAATTAATAAATTAATAATTACTTGGATGATCAAAATTATATTTTGAAGGATCATTATCTTTTGATAAATTTTTATAGAATGAATCCATTGATAATAAAACTACCCAACGGACATTTAAGTTTGCAATGATTTTATCACAAACTGTAGTTTTACCACTAGCACTACCACCACAAACACCAATTACTAAAGGATTTTTTAAATTACCTTTTGAATCATACCATGGTGGACGACCAGATGTATAAACTTTTTTAACAACACCTGGTGCAATTGTTGTATCATGATTATGAGTTGGTGTTGTTGTTGTTGTAGTTGTTGTTGTTGGTGCTGTTGTTGTTGATGTTGTTGTAGTTAATGATGGTGAATCATTTGTTGTTACTTTTGTAGTACTATTATCACTCATTTTTATTATTATTATTTTTAATAACTATAAAACGAATATAATTATATTTGTGATCAAAATCGAAATTGAATTTTTTTTTTTTTTTTTTTTTGTTTTTTTACTTTCACAACGCCATCACTTTTTTTTTAATTTTATTTTTTTTTTTTTTTTTTTTTTTTTTTTTTTTTTTTTACCCAAAAAAAAAAGAATGTAAAAAAAAAAAAAAATTAATAAAAAAAAATGTTAACATCCAAAGATTTTAGAGATCAAGCAATCAATTTAATTAAAAAATGGAATAATATAATTGATGAAATTCCATGGCAATGGAATCAAATTAATGAATTAAATAATGAATCAAAAGGATATTTCACAACAAAAAGATATCATAAAATAAATAATAATAATAATAATAATAACAATAATAATATTGAAAATAAAAATAATAATAATATTGAAAATTTTGAAGAGATTAAAGAAACAATTGATGATTCATCAACAACAATAATAAAAAGCAATAATAATAATAATGAAAATAATATAATAATTTTCCAATTTGATATAATTTACAGTAAATCATATCAAGTACCTGTATTATATTTAAATGGATTTTCAAGTTTTGATTCATCACCATTATCTTGGAATGAAATTTGGAATAATTTACCATTATCAAATTTAGATAAAAATCAACAATCAACAATTCCTTATATTACTCAAGTTGTAAATATTATAATAATAATAATATAATTTTTTATTTTCCATTTTCTAATAAAAAAAATATATATATTTTAATAATTAGGAACATCCTATATTAGGTAATCCATGTTATCAATTACATCCTTGTGAAACTGATAATTTAATGAAATTAATATTATTAAAAGAAAAAGATTATAATGATAACAATGATAAAAAAGAATATTTTAAAGATTATTATTTATTAAGTTGGTTATCAATTATTGGGCCAATGGTTAATATTAAAATACCATTTGATTTATTAAAAAATAATAATATATAGAATAAATAAATAAATAAATAAATAAAAAAACATTTACAAATTTGTATATTATTGTTTTTTTTTATTTTTTTTTTTTTTATTTTTTTTTTTTTTCAAACTTTAATTAATTTAAATTTAGTTTAAAGATTTAATTTTTTTGCAGCAAATTGTGGTAAGACAAAACTTGCTTTATGAACTTCACCATTGTAATATTGCATTTGAGATTGGACTTCTGGAGTGATTTCACGAATTGGTGCTTTGGTTGAACCACCTAATGAGCAGAGGATGAAACCGATGGAGCCACCTGGGTAGGATGGAATTGAGGTGTAGGCATATTCGACATTTGGGTATAACTCTTTACAGAATGTGGTTAAACCTTTGATAGTGTCTAAATGCAACCACATTGATTCGCATTGTGAGCAAACGATACCGCCTGGTGCCAAAGCTGCTTTTAATAATTCGTAATAGGCACGCTCGAATAAACCTTGTGCTGGGCCAATTGGGTCGGAGCTATCGGTGATGATGACGTCGAATTCTCCCTTTCTTTGTCTCATAAATTCCATACCGTCGCCAATGAATAATGTTACCTTTGGATGATCGAAACCAACTCTCATATTTGGTAAGAAATTTCTTGAGGCTTCAATTACACCCTTGTCAATCTCACACAATGTAACAGATTCAACCAATGGATGTTTAACAACCTCTCTTAATACACCACCATCACCACCACCAACTACCAAAACACGTTTTGGTGATGGATGTGAAAATAATGGAATATGTGTAATCATCTCTTGGTATGCAAATTCATCTCTTTCTGTTGCTTGAATAACACCATCTAAAACTAAAACATTTCCAAAACTTTTTGATTTAAATACTAAAAAATCCTTTTTTTTTTTTTTTTATTATTTTATAAAATATGAAAGAGAGAGAAAGTTAGTTTTTTTTAATTTTAATTTATTCATAAAGAAAAAAAAAAAAAAAAAAAAAAAAAAAAAAACATACTTGGTATTCAGATTTTTCATGGTGTAAAACTTTTTCAACTTCTAATGAAAATGAATTACCTGGCCAGAATTCACTAATTTCACTAAACCATCCATTTTGAATTTTATCCATTTTGTTTTATGTATGTATGTTTATTGGGGAGAGAGAAAAAAAAAAAAAAAAAAAAAAAATTTAACATTACATTTTTTCGGCCAAATTATTTTTATTTTATTTTTTAATATTTTTTTTTTATTTTTTTTTTATTTTTTTTATTTTCGTTTAAACGAAAGATTTTTTTTTTTTTTTTTTTTTATTTTTATTTTTTTTTGAAGATCTCACGTTTTTCTATTTACTTTTTTTTTTCCTTTTTGTAATATAAATAATTTAAATAAAATTTAATAAAACTTTTTTTTTAATTAAAAAAAAAAAAAAAAAATTTTAATTTTGTTTGTTGTAAAAAAGATATTTTTATTTTTTTTATTTTTTTTTAAGCTCGGAACTTAAAAAGTGAGGTGTTTAATCTTCGAGCTATTGAAAATATTTTTTATTTATTTATTTATTTTTTTTTTTTTAATTTTTATTTTTTAAAAAAAAAAAAAATCATAAAACAAACAATACAATACCGGAAATATATATATAAATAAAATAAAAAAAAAATGGCAAATGAAATTTTTATATCATTTTCAAAGATTTTATATTCAAGTTTATTAATAACATCTCCTTATTGGATGTGGAAATTAGTTGGAAAATTAACTTATTTAAAGGATACAATCTCTCAAACTATTTGTATTACTTGTATTTTAGGTTCCCCAATTTCTTTAATCTATACATTGTATAGACAATTAATTAATTATGATAAAACTATTGGTACAGCATTAATTCCAATTATTCCATTCTTCACTTTTTTTTCAACACGTTTTATTCATAATAAATTACAAAAAGGATCAAATAGACAAAGATAGATTAATTTTTTTTTTTTTAAAAAAAAAAAAAAAACAAAAAAACAAAAAAAAAATTATTTTTAAAAAATTATATTTTAATTAAAAAAAAAGATTTTTATTTATTTATTTATTTATTTTGGGTTAGGGTATTATTAATTTCAGAAATTATTTTTATTTAATTTTTAATTCTAAAAATAATTAAAATTAAAAATAAATAAATAAATAAATAAATTAATAATTTTTTTATTAGATTTATTATTATTTTTTTTTTTTAATTAAACTTCAAATTTAAGATCTTTTAAAGTCATTTTTATTTTATTTTTTTTTTTTAAAATTTTATTTTATTTTTTTTTTTATTTTTTTTTTATTTTTTTTTTATTTTTTTTTTGATATTTCATTTTTAATTTTTTTTTTTTTATTTATTTTTTCAAAAACAGTAAATTGTAATAACATTTAATTTAAAAAACGAAACCAAACAAAACAAAACTAAACAAAACGAAAGTTATTTTTTTAAAAAAAAAAAAAAAAAAAAAAAAAAAAAATACACAATGGAACCAAAAGTATTATCAATTCAATCATGGGTTTGTCATGGTTATGTTGGTAATAAATGTGCAGTATTTGCACTTCAACATTTAGGAATTGAAGTTGATCCAATCAATTCAGTGCATTTATCAAATAATACAGCATATCCAACATGGAAAGGTGAATCATTAACACCAAATAAATTGGGTGATTTATTCCAAGGTTTAGAAGATAATCATCTCACTTCAAATTATACACATGTATTAACTGGTTATAATAACTCTGTTCAAACTTTACACACAGTTTTAAAAATTGTAAAAAAATTAAAATCTGAAAATCCAAATTTAATATATGGTAAATATATATAAAAAAAAAAAAAAAATTTTAACATATTGTTTTTTATTATTTATTTATTTATTTTTTTTTTTTTTTTTAATTAGTATGTGATCCAGTATTAGGTGATAATAATGAATTATATGTACCAGAAGATTTAGTTGAAGTTTATAAGAATGAAGTTATACCAAATGCAGATTATATATTTCCAAATCAAACAGAGGTTGAATTTTTAACAGGTATTAAAATTAAAAATGATCAAGATGCATTAAAAGCCATTGATCAATTTCATAAAATGGGTGTGAAAAATGTCGTAATCACAAGTTTATTCTTTGATACAAATCCAAATGATATCATTGTTATTGGTAGTACTATAAATGATGATGATAATAATAATAAATATAATCAATTTAAAATTAAAGTTGGACCAAAATTTAATGATTATTATACAGGTACTGGCGACTTGTTAAGTTCATTATTATTAGGTTGGTCAATTAGAGAACCAACTGATTTATCTTTAGTTTGTGAAAAAGCAATTTCAATCCTTTACAATATCATTAATGAAACTCATAACTCTAAAAAATCAATTCCTTCAAATAAAGAAAAACAATACTATGAATTAAGACTTGTACAATCAAGAAAATTTATTGAAAATTCTGAAATTAGATTTAAGTCTGAAAAATTATAAAAAAAAAAAAAAAATATTAATAATAATAATAATAATAATAATAATAATAATAATAATAATAATAATAATAATAATAATAATATATAGTTATAAACAATAATAAATTGAACGAATTATTTAATTAAACCATTTTTTTTTTTTTTTTTTTTTTTTAAAAAAAAAACAATTTTTAAAGATTTTTTTTTTATTCACTTTTTTTTTTTAATTTTTAATTTTATTGCTTTAAAAAACATAAAAATCTTTTAGATATTTTTAGATTTTCAGGATTTTTTTTAGATTTTTTTTAAAAAAAAAATAAATTAAAATTTTTATTTTTTTTTATATAAAATTGTAGTGATTACTCTAGTGTGAATTTTTAATATTTTTTTAATCTTGATTATTCGAATAATCAGAAAAATAAAAAAAAAAAGATATTAAAATTAAAATGACGTGTGATAACCTAAATAATTTTAATTTGAAATTTCGTATGATCTTGCTTTTGAATAATTTTTAGTAATATTATTATTTAAAAAACTTATAAATAAGGGTTTTTTTTTTTTTTTTTTTTTTTTATTATTTTATATTACTAAACATTGAATCAACATATATATTAATAGTTTTATAAAAAAAAAAAAAAAAAATAAAATAAAAATAATAATATAAAGAATAGAAAAAAAAATAAAAAAATATATAAAAAAAATAAATAAAATTATAATTCAATAATTATTTATAAAATTTTAAAAATGAAATATATTTCTTTTTTTGTTACTTTAATATTAATTTCAATTTTAAATAATTTTGTTTTATCATCAGGTACAACAGTTAGTGAAGTTACATTAATAGTAAATTTAAATAATAATAATAATTATCCAGAGAATGGAACTTGTGGTAGTACTCAATTAACATGTAATAATATAAATGATGCATTTAATTATTTTAATACAATTGCAGTTAATGTTAATACAAGTTCACAAATCATTTATCAACAATTAAACCTTTTATTAGATGATGGTACTTATTCCATTGGAACAACAACAATTAATTTATATCAATATAATATAACAATTTCACCATTAAATTCAGGTTCAAATAAAGTAATAATTAATAATAATAATAATTCACCAATGTTTTCTGTAATACCATTTAATAGTACTGATGATAGTATTTGGCAAAATTCATATATTTTAATTACTGGAATTCAATTTTTAAATTTTAAACAATCAATTATTAAAGTTTCCACCATTTATTCATTTACTGATATTAAATTTCAATCATGTATTATTAATCAATATAATTCAAAAAGTTCAATTATTGAAATTAATCTATCATTTCAAGGAAGTTTACAAATTCCAAATAGTCATTTAAAAATTAATAATTCTCAAATTTCAAATATTCAAACTGATAATAATACACCATTGATTTTTGCCATTAATACTATTATTGATTTTAATCAAAATTCAATTACAAATGCAACTGGTATTCATAGTTTTATTTCAACATCATATGGTGAATATTTAAATGTAGATTTTTCAGATTTTACAAATGTAAATAGTTCATATGGTATTTTTGAAGTTACAAATACACATGCTTCAATTGGTGATGGTAATTACAATAATATCCAAGCAACAAGAGGTGCATCGGTTTTAACATTTACAAAAAGTGTAACTCAAGTATACTCTGCTGCTATTGCTCGTTGTAATTTCAATGGTTATAGTGGTACTAATGGTGGTGTTTTCCAAGGTTTAAATACATTAACAAGTTTAGAAACTATTAGTTCAAGTATTTCTCAATGTACTTTTTCAAGTGGTAGTTCAAATAGTGGTGGTGCAATTTATTCAAACAATATACCACTTTCAATTGTAAATTGTGATTTTGGTAATAATAGTGCAAGTCTTACTGGTGGATATATTTATATAAGTGGTAATTCATTATCTTTAGTAAATGTATCAATCACCAAAGCACCACTTCCTATTACTACCACTACCAATACAATAGTTGGCGATGGAATTGGTGGTTATGCTCTTTATGCTTTAAATTCAACTGTTAATATTAATAATGGTACTTTTGGTGGTAAACTTGATTCAATCTTTTGCAATGGTTCAACAATTAATGCTGATCAATACACTACATTACAATCAGTTTATTGTAGCAATTGTAATGTAGAAGTAAGTAATAGACAAGTTTGTAATTTTGGTGGTGATTCAACTTCAACCTCAACTTCAAATTCAGGTACTGGTACTGGTACTGGCACAGGAGGAGGTATTAGCATTAGTAGTAGCAGTGGTGGTGCTAGTCAAACTCTAACTATCACCTCAACAAGTTCAACTCCTCAAACTTCTGCTTTAACTTCCAGCTCAAGCTCAGGTTCTGTTCATACTACTGTATCAACAATAACTACGACAGGTTTTACAAGCCAATCAAACCAATTTTCACCTTCTTTTTCAATTTTTATTTTTATTTTATTACTTTTAATTTTATCGGTTCAATAAAAAAAAAAAAAAAAAAAAATAAAATTTTTTTTGTGAAAAATCAAGTACCTATAAAATTTTTTTTGTGAAAAATAAAATACCACATTTTATCAAAAAAAAAAAATAAAAAAAAATAAAATTATGATCATTTTTTAAAGCAAAATTAAAATAAAAATATAAATAATAAATTTTAAAAATGAAATTTATTTCTTTTTTTATTACTTTAATTTTAATTTCAATTTTAAATAATTTTGTTTTATCATCAGGTACAACAGTTAGTGATGTTACATTAATAGTAAATTTAAATAATAATAATAGTTATCCAGTTAATGGGTCATGTGGTAGTAGTACTCAATTAACATGTAATAATATAAATGATGCAATTAATTATTTTAATACTATTGCAGTAAATGTTAATAGAAGTTCATCACAAATCATTTATCAACAATTGAATCTTTTATTAGATGATGGTAATTATTCAACAACAGCAACAACAACAACAATTAATTTATATCAATTTAATATAACAATTTCACCATTAAATCCAAGTTCAAATAAAGTTATAATTAATGGTTTAAATTCAAATTCATCAATGTTTTCTGTAACTCCATTTAATGGTATTGTAGATAGTAAGGGGCAAAATTCATATATTTTAATCACTGGAATTCAATTTTTAAATTTTAAACAATCAATTATTCAAGTTTCAACCAATTATTCATTCACTGATATTAGATTTGAATCATGTATAATTGATCAATACAATTCAAATAATTCAATGATTGAAATTAATAAATTAATTAGTCAAGATTTAATATTACCAAATAGTCATTTAAAAATTAATAATTCTCAAATTTCAAATATTCAAATTGTTAATAATGCATCATTAATTTATGCAATTAATACAATTATTGGTATTTTTCAAACATCAGTTATCAACGCAACTAATGTTCAAAGTATTATTGAAATTTCATATGGTCAAAATTTAGATGTTGAATATTCAGATTTCTCAAATGTGAATAGTGTTTATGGTATTTTCAATGTTTTAAATACTCAAGTCTCAATTGGTGATGGTAATTTCAATAATAACATAGCAACAAATGGTGCATCAGTTTTAACATTTACATCAAATGTCACTAGTGTATACAATGCTGGTGTTGCTCGTTGCAATTTCAATGAGAATAGTGGTACTGATGGTGGGGTTTTCCAAGGTGTAAATACAGATTCAAGTTTGGAAGATTACAGCTCAAGTATCACCAGTTGTACTTTTTCAGGTAGTAGTGCAAATAATGGTGGTGCAATCTTTGTAGATAATATACCTCTTTCAATTGTTAATTGTCAATTTAGTGATGTCACTGCAAATGTTGCTGGTGCATTTGTTTATAATAGTAATAATCATTTTGCAATGACAAATGTTACATATACTGAAAAATCATTAAATACTACAAAAACAAAAACAGCAACAACATCTGGAATTGAAGAATATGCTATTTATATTTCAAGTTCAAGTGGTTCAATACAAAATGCTACATTTGATGATAATAGTTATTCAATTTTTTGTAATACTTCAACTGTTAAAATTGATGCAACCTCTAAGGTATCAACATTTACTTGTGCTCAGTGTAATATGGTTTTAGGTCAAAATCAAATTTGTAGTGTTGGTGGAAGTTCAGTTTCAAGCTCAACTTCTGCTTCTGGTTCAAGTTTGTCTGTAAGTAGTAGTGGTGCTCAATCATTAACTGTCACTTCAACAAGTTCAACTCCTCAAACTTCTGGTACAGGTTCAAGTTCAAGTACAAGTTCAAGTACAGGTTCAAGTACAAGTTCAAATTCTCATACTATTATTACTACCACAACAACTGGTGTATCTAATCAATTATCACCATCATTTTCAATTTTAATTTTCATTATTTTATTATCATTACTTTTAATTCAATCATTTTAACTTTTTTTTTTTTTCTTTTATCATTTTTAAAAAATAAAATTTCCAATTCAATCAAATAATAAAGAAAATTTAAAAACTAAATAAAAATTAATTAGCATAATATTTAACCAATTTTTTATTTTTTTTTTTGTTTATTTTTGATAAGACTTTTAAATATAAATTTTAAAAAAAAAATAATTGTGAAATTAAAACAAAATTCAAAAACAGTATAGATTAATAGGGTTGTTCGAATAATAAAAAATTTTTTTAAAAAAATTAAAAAAAAAAAAAAAAAAAAAAACCCCAAAAAATTAAAAATAAGATATTAGGGTTTTTCATGATGAAAAAACCCAATAACTTTTTTTTTTTCCAATCAATTTTTATAATATAAAAAAAAAAAAAAAACTAAAAAAATATCTTTTTTATAATAGCGCTATTATGCTTTTTTATTAAAATTAATTATTTTTTTTAATTTTTTATTACATTTTTGAAAATCAAGCAATGGCGATTTTTGGTTGGCCCCATTTCCATAAAATTTGATTTTTTTTTTTTTAATTTTTTATTACATTTTTGGAAATCAGGCAATGGCGATTATTTTTTTTTGGTTAACCCCCTTTTTTATTTTAATCACTTAAAATTTTAAGAGTTTAAAATAAAAAATCAAAAATTTCTATTTTTTTTTTTTTTTAACAAAATCCTTAATTTTAATTTTAATTTTTTTTTTTTATTTTTTATTTTTAAAGAGATAAAATGCCCCAAAATAAAAGTCAAACAATAAAACTATCTCATTTTTTAAGAGATAATCTTCTTAACTATCCAGTAAGTTCAAATAAATTTATTTATTTATTTATTTATTTATTTCTTTGTTTATTTATTTATTTATTTATTTATTTATTTATTTATTTATTTATTTTTTTTTTATCCACTTTTTACTTAATTTAATTTTTTTTTTATTTTTTTTTTTTTATTTTTTTTCTTTAATTTTTTAATTTTTTTTTTTTCTTAATTTATTTTTTAATACTAACATGAAAAATATAATAGGAATCAAAAATATTTAGAGAATTGATTCAAAATGCAGAAGATGCTCGAGCTGATACAGTCATAATAAAGGTTGATGAAGGCTCATATCCAAATAATGGGTTGTTAATTTCAAATGATAACCAAGAAATTGAAAGTTCAAAAGAATTATTAGGTCCATCAATTTTAATTTATAATAATGCAACTTTTCAAGAACATGATTGGGAAGGAATTTGTCAAATTAGTCAAGGTAGTAAAAAAGAAAATTTAAAAAGTGTTGGCAATTTCGGTTTAGGTTTGTATTTTTTATTTTTTTTAAAAAAAAAAAAAAAAAAAAAAAAAAAAAAAAAAAAAAAAAAAATAAAAATCTCATTCTAATTTTATTTATTTTTATTATATTGTATTATATTTTTATTTATTTTATTTTATTTTATTTATTTTTAAAATAGGTTGGAACAGTGTTTATCATATAACAGATAATCCAATTGTTTATAGTGGTAATAATGTTTGGTTCTCAGATCCAAACGAAAGAATGAGTGGTGGTTTATTCTTTGATTTAGATGACGAAGATGATTATAAGAAATGTTTTAGTTTTTTAGAGCCATTCATTCAATTTAAAGAATCAAATTGTAACCCAAAAGAATATTTTAATGGTACAATCATTCGTCTACCATTGAGAATATTTCCAAGTGAAATCAAAAAAGGTGTATTGACAATGGATGCCATAAAGAAAATTTTAAATGAATTTTCAAAAGATATCAATGAAATATTGATTTTCTTAAAGAGTTTAGCATCAATTACCATCATTGTTAATAATCAGATAGTCAACTCTGTAAATATATCAAATTATTCCAAAATTAAAGATCAAAGAGAAAAGGTATCTTTATTCTTAGCAAAAATTGTAGATAATGAAATGAAGGATCCAAGTAGTTCTGTAGAATTTGCTGAAATTTTATGTAGTAAAAAATCACAATCAAATTGTGAATCTACATTTCAAATTGATTTAGAAATTTATAGAAATGGTGTCAGTCAATTAATTTCATACTTGGTTTCACAAGGTATCTATATTGATAGGAAATTAATTGAATTAGTTAAAAAGAATAAAGAAATCAAACTCATATCATATGGTGGCACTGCAATTCCAATCAATTTAGATAGTTCAATAAAGTTCAAAGGTAAACCATTTACATTCTTACCAATTGGAGGATTGGTTTATGATATTCCTTTACATGTCAATGGTTACTTTAGATTAAGTAATGCAAGAGATAATATCATTTATTCTCTAACTGAAGTTGAAGAAGCATCTGAATCATTATCAAAACAATGGAATATGTTTATATCAGAAACTATTATTCCTTATTTCTATGTTAAATCGTTGCAATATTTAAAATTAAATTATGGTGGCGAACTATACAATTATTTCCCATACAAATGTAACAATCAAAATTATCAAGGTCAAAGTCCATCATATGATATATCAATCACTACAATGAAATCAATTATCGGTGGTAAATACTTTTTAAATTACTTCAATTCCCAAGAATATTTATCATTGAATGGTAGTTTAATTATTTCAAGTTTAGGTATGCCACCAGATTTCGTTTTAACCATATTAAATGAACGTAACATTAAAACAATCAAATTATCAAATGAATTATTAAACCATTTTAATAATTTAAGAATTCCATTAACTTGTTATTCAAAACAATATTTATGTAGTCTATTAGTTTCGTCACCATTAAAACAATACTCTGAAGATGTTATCAATTATATTAGTTGCACTGAAATCATTGAAGGTGGTCATTTAAATATGGTCCATATTTTACCAACAAATCCAAACAAAACTACATTATATTATTTACAACGACCATCACTAAACCGCTTCTCATTTTATACTCATAGCTTTCTTTACACGAGTGATCAAGTCTATGATCTCTTATTCAAATATTATGGTAATAAGTTGGCCAAACATTTAAAATTTTCTACATTACCATTAAACTTTAGACAATTAATTTCATCAATTTGTAGAAATTATATAAATATTAGAGAAATTAAACTTTCAGATTTTATCACTAGTCTCAACTCCATCAACAACCTCCAATTTTTAAGTGATAGTATAATAACAATTTGGAATTGTATCGATGAATTAAAAAGAAAAGAAACTTTAGAATTATCTCATATCCAATCATTACAAATTATCCCATATAGATTAAGTCCAACTGAAACTGATGTCACTAGTTTTGATAAATCTTCATTGTTAATGTACAAATCAAATTTCTTACCAATTGAACCAATCTTAAACAAACTAAAAATCTATTTAATAAAAGAAGGACATCAAATCAATAGTTTATTAGATGGAAATGCTCAAATCCCAATTTTATTAGGCTATCTTCAAAGGGTAAATTTATCATTAGACTCAAAGGAAATCGATAAATTAAGAATATTTTTAGTTGAATCAATGTTCCAAATTTCTTTATCACAAGATTATACTTCAATTTTTTATAATTTACCAATTCACCCATGCATTGGAAATAGTAACCAAAAGTTTAGTAGTATTACAACCAGTAGTTACTGTGTGGATTATGAAAAAATTGATCAATATGAAATTCCAGGATTAAAATTAATAAAGGTTAATGAATTAACAAAATATAGAAATCTTTTCGATACAATACCAGCAAGAATCATTTTAAAAGGTGAAAAAGAAGTTTATAGATTTTATTTAATTCAAAATATTAGTTCCTTTGAATTAAACCACTCAATTGAAATTATTAAAAACTTTTTAACTCTTTATAGTAATCATTATACCAATGATAGTGAATTAAGAAAATTACAATTTATTCCATCTGAAAATGGTGTTTATTCAACTCCTGATTCATTTTATGTTTTAGATCCACTTGAAAAAGAATTAATTAGAAAAATCGAACCATTCAAGATTTTAAATTCATCTTTGGATGTTTTTATTGGTTATTTAAGAATATTTGGATTGGTTAATAGACCTTCAGATAGTCATATATGTTCCAAGATTTCAAGTTTACTTTCCAATCAAGATTCAATAGAAACTTATCAAACTTTTATTAATTATTTAAATCAAAGAGGTGAGAATATTACTGTTTCAATAATTAATTCTTTCAAAGATATTCCATTTATTCCACCCAGTGAATTTGATACCTATGACGGATTTGCTCCATATAAATATAAAATTTCATTATCAGAGTGCGCATTATCAAGTTATAAAGATTGTTTATTCACTGTAAAAACTCCAATTAAAGTAATTTTCAATTACAACAACCCCATTTACAAATACCTATCATCAAATTTAAATGATAACATTATTCAGCATTTGATTAATTTAAATGCTATGGAATTCAATGATGAAACATCATTCAACCCCAATGAAGTTTTCGACAATACCTATAAAAGAATTGATAGTTTAATTTTTACAAATTCCATACTAAATGATGAACAAAAAAAGAAAATCTCTCAAATTCAATTAATTTGGTTAGATGGCCAATTAGTACCAAAAGAAAACATATTTTACAATAGTCCAAACCCAAATTTAGATTTTGAACCTTACTTTTTTTTCACAAAACCAAAACAAGATCATCTCTTTAAATTTTTAAAATTAAAAGATAAACCAGATTTAAATGATTTCATTAGATTAATCAAATCTATTCAAGATACATACGATAAAGATAGCTCAAATTCAATAGATTTATTTGAATTGGTTATTTTCTCTCTACAAAATTCTGCATTGAATAAAGAATTACTTCTTAATTCAAAAATAAAGTTACCAACCACTGATAATCAATTTATTGAATTTGAAAAAGTAATTTACGTTGATCATTCATGTTTACCTCAAGAATTTATTGATTTAGGACACAGTGCATTACATAATAAAATTTCTGAAAACACTGCATCAAAACTCAATATTACCAAACTTTCTCAATTGATTCAAAGTCAGGTAGCATTTGATAATTCGTTTGGACAAAAAGAAGAATTAGTCGATCGTTTGAAACAAATTTTACATGATTATAAAGTAGAAGTATTTTTAAATGAAATGGTTCAAGTATGTATTATCTTTCAAATTAATAATTTAATTTTTACTCTTTTTTTTTTTTTTTTTTTTTTTTTTTTTTTTTTTTTTTTTTTTTTTTTTTTGAAATTGCACTAATTTTTTTATTTATTTTTTTGAAATTATACTAATTTTTTTATTTTTTTTAGAATGCTCATGATGCTGGATCAACAGAAGTAAAATTAATTTTAGATTGTAATTCTTTAAAACAACAATTTTTAAAAGAAAATCCAGAGATAAGTACAGTATGCAAAGATCTTTCATCATACTTTGAAAGTTCTTTACTTTTTTATAATAATTCAGTTTTTACAGAAAAAGATATTAAAAATGTTCAAGTAATGTCAGCATCAATTAAAAAACAAGATGAAAAGTGTATTGGTCAACATGGTTTAGGTATTAATTCAATGTATTCATTCAGTGATTGTCCATGTATATTAAGTGGTGAATATTTGATGATTTTCGATCCATTCGTAACACATATCGGTCAATCAATAAACTATTCACATGGTGCTAAATATAAAATTTCACAATACAAAACATATTTAAAATACTTTAAACCATTTCAACATTTACAATCAATTTTAGGTTTTGATTTAGATGATGGTAAATTCAATGGAACAATCATTCGTTTACCACTTCGTAAAACATTAAATGATGATCGTTTTATTAGTCCACAGAAATGGAACGAAGTAAATGTTTTAGATTATTTAAAAAGAGTAAAAGCAAGTAATTTAGAAAATTTAATGTTTTTCACAAACATAGATTCTTTAGAGGTTTCAATATTACCAGTGGGAAGTAAAAAATTAGAACAACAAATTTCAATTCAGAAAAAATCAAGTTTATCATTAATTACAAACCAATATAATAATTTAATGAATATTCCAACACAAGCATCAGAATATACATTCACTATTATACCATCAGAGAAATCAAAGATAACTGAAAAATATATTATAGGTCAAGTAATTGAAGAAGATTTCAAAGATCCTTCAGAATATCCAGATAATAAAGCATTGAAATTTTTATCAATTTATAATAATGAAAAAAGAAAATCAGTTGGAGGTGTCGCATTTAAATTACCAGATTTCTCACTTTCTGAATACAAATTCACACCAAAATCATTTTGTTATTTACCATATAAAGATTTAATTTCAAATATTCCAGTTCACATTCATGCAAACTTTTCAACAACAAGTTCACGTGATATTTTAGAAAATGCCAAATCTTCAAATTTATATAATATTGAAGAGATACTCTCTAAAAAGGTTAATCAAGTAATACAACAATCAGATAGTTTCCAACTTTGTTGGAATCAATTAATTGTAACTGAAATTATAGCACCACTCTATATTAATACATTAACTCTTTTCAAAAACAAATATATTAAAGGTAATGATATAGATAAAATTTCAAAATATCATAATTTCTATTACTCTCGTTTCCCAGTATTAAGTGATTCATTATCAAATCATTCAATTCTCGAAATGTTAGCAAATAAGTTTTACTCATTAGTAAATTCAGAGAATTCCGATGTATTCATCCATTACCCTGGTGTCGAAATTAAAAAGAGTCCAAAAGATACATTTTATGCAGACTTAGGTTTCTTATCAAATCCTTATTCAGCTTCAATATTAAAGTGTATAAGTTACCTTGGTTTCAATGTTAATATTTGTCCAACTGATATTTATTCTAGTTTTAAGTCACTACCAAACTGGTTAACAGAATATACAATATCAAATGCCTTGAAAGGAGAGAATTTAAATCCTCAAGTAATAAATACTCAAGATATTGCAAATATAATATTATATTTCTCAAAAATTCAATATCTAGATAACTGCCAAGTATTGATTTTCAATGATAAAACAAGGGGTTTTGTTAATATTGAAAACAAAATAATAAACCAACTATATAACCAAACTCATTTTGAAATGACTCAAGATGTTTTAAATTTAAAATTCATTGACAGTGAACTTACCGATATTATCAAAATGCTTATAGATCCTCTCATTTTGGATTCACTTAAAACGATTAACATCTTTGATTTCAACTATGTATGTATCCATATATCATATTATTGATATTTTAATTTTAATATTAACATTTTTTTTTTTTTTTTTTACAAAACTAGGTTGATTTTTATTTCCACTATCTCTTACCAAATTTCGATATATTATCAGCTGAAAAAAACATTTTGTTTTTAAACAAATTATTGGAATACTTTACATTTGAAAAAAACTCTGATTATAAATCAATCAACCATCCTCTAATATCCGAAGAAAGAATAAATAAACTAAAAGGTTCAAAAGTTTTTCCTTTTGTTAAAAAGGGTGTTCAAGAGTTTTCTTTAATTTCAAAATTATCCGATCCAACATTTAAACAATATGATTTCATATTAGATTATCCAGATTTAGAGCATTCAAAAGAAAATATCAAAATATTTAGATGTTTAGGTATTCGAGACAAATTAAAGAAAAATGATATTGTATACCAATTCAAAAAGATTTCATCAGAAGTTTATAGTGGAAACACACCTTTGGAAACTTTAATTGAAAGAGCACGTCTATTATGGAAATCAGAAAAATGTTTAAAAGTATTTTATGAATTGTCAGAATTAAATATTGTACCAGTCAAAGAAAGTAATATCATTGGGAGTAGAAAAATATCATTAGGTTTGATGCCAATTACCAAAGTATGCCACCATCTCTATGAAGATCTTTATTTTTCAGTAAAACTACTTCAAGATGTAGATATTCCATACCCACCAGGATATAATCCAATTGATTGTGAAAAAATATTTAAAAATTTCGTCAATCTTCTTACAAACATCAGAGATTGGAAATTGATTCAAGTAAATGGTGATTTAGTAATAGACCCCAAAATCATACAAATGTTAATATCAATGTGTGGTCATTTAGAAAACTATACTGGTAATTTCTCATCAGAACTTGTAGAAAGAATTCAAAGTATCCCAGTATTAAACTCTACAACATCTATTGAATTTACAAATATAGTCATGGGAACTAATGCAAATTGTTTGAGACCATTTTTCAATATTTTACCTCCAAACTTTTCAACTTTTAGACATTTTTTCAGTAAAATTGGTGTAATAGAATTAAATGTAAACACGATTGTAATGGGATTAAATAGATTTTTAGATGATGAGATTAATACTATCGAAGGAATTGGATCGTTAAGCTATCTTTATGGATTATTATTTAGTTTTGGTAGTGAATTGGAAACATTTAAAAATGAACACTCATCATTACCAGTTTTCACTAAAAAAGGATTTATAAAACCATCGAATCAAGTTTATTCGTTCGATGGTGTACCCATTAAAAGAATTAATACTGAATCATTTTATGAAATCCATGATTCAATTAAAGATAATTATGAACAATTGGGTGTTTTAGAATTATCTTCAGTATTAAGAGAAGAACTAGACAATGATCTCACCAACCTTGAAAATGAAGATTTGGAGGATTCAATTGGAAAGTATTTGAATACCCTTATCAAAGAAAATCAAGAATTTATTTCAAGAGTTAATCATCTACAGTTAAGCAGAATCTTGAATATTACAGTTAAATCAGGAGACATTAGAACCACATTCATTTTAAATGAACAAAATATCACTAAATACTCAAAAACCAAATGTTATTATGATCAATCAAATTCAACTCTTTATTTAGAGAAAGAAATTACTAAAAATGAAGCATTCAATTACCTATTTAATTCCACTGGTTTGAATGTAACCTCTTCAATTGTATTAAATCTAGAAAGAGAGTTTGTAAATGATGAACCAACTGTCGATCCAGTTGATAATTTCTTGGCTCAAACTAATCAAAATGTGGTTGTTAATTTAGTTGATGACAACCATTCAGCTTTAATCCGAAAAAATCTTTGTAGACACTACAACACCATTGCACTAAGAAATCGTGAAGCTGCTGAAACTTTATTCGACAACCAATCGTTAATCAGACAATCTATATACTTTTACTATATTTCAACAGATATGCTACTAAGAAGTCTTTTGGTTTTTTATTATGATAATAATGTTCCAGGTTCTCTTTCAATTACTCGTATGAGAGATTTATTATCCAGAAACTCAACCACAACCATACCACACATTCCAGATCGTTTTAACAAATTCGAAGAGGCACACTTGAAAAACTCAAATATAAATCGTAATGATCTAGTTGAATTTCGTTCAATTACTTCTCAACTATTAAACATTTCTAATCAAATGATGAATTAGTAGAATATAAATAAATAATATTTTAACTTTCTAAATCTAAAATTATAACTATTAATCATTTTTAGAGTTTGAAATTATTTTTATCTTTTTATATACTTTTTTTGATTATTATTAGAGTGCTCAATTATTTGTCTCTTCTGTCATCTGTTTTTTTCATTTTTCACTTTTTTCTTTTTTATTTAAATATAGAAAATTGTTTTTTTGTTTATCTCAATTTTTTTTTTTTTTTTTTAAAGTCAAGTGGTAATCAAGAAAAAAAATTAATTCAAGTTTAAATTGTGTCAACACTTAATAAAAATAGATTTATAGGTATTTAATTTTTAAAAATCTTTATTTCCTGATAAACATGTACCTGTTAAACCTTAATAATTGTTGATTAAAAATCAGGTTAAATTAAAATTAAAATTATTGTTGAATGAATTTTAAATTTTATATCTTTTTTGTGTATTGAAAAAATTTAAATCATTGTTTAAAAAAAAAAAAAAAAAAAAAAAATTAAGGCAAAATCAAAAAATTTAAATTTAATGGTGGTATTGTTCTGATAATAAAAAGTTAAAAAAAATAAAAAAAAATAAAAAAAATAAAAACCAAAAGTCACTGTAAATGAGCAAAAAAAAAAAACCCCAACATCTTTTTTTTTGACCTATTTTTGTTTTCCCCCACAAATAAAAATTTGTAATTTTTTTATTTTTTATCAGAGCATTTTTGGAAATCAGGTAACTGTGATTTTTTTTTTTTTTTTTTTTTTTTTTTTGGTAGCCCTTTTTTTATTTTAAACGCTTAGAATTTTAAGTGATTAATAATAAATAATGAAAAAAAAAAAAAAAAAAAAATTTGTATTAATTTTTTTTTTTTAACAAAAATATATATTTTTTTATATTTTTTTCTTATTTTTTTATTTTTTTATTTTTTTTATAATTTACATTAGTATTTCTAATATTTTCCATTAAATAGAAATTTTTTTTTTTTTTTTTTATTTTTTTATTTTTTTATTTTTTTTATAATTTACATTAGTATTTCTATTATTTTCCATTAATTTGAAATTTTATTTAAATAAAGATAAAATGCCCCAAAATAAAATTCAAACAATAAAACCAGCTCATTTTTTAAGAGATAATCTTCTTAACTATCCAGTAAGGTCAAAAATTATTTATTTATTAATTTTTTTTCATCCTTTTTTTTTTTTTTTTTTTTCATTTTTCCAATTTTTTTTTTTTTTTTTTCTTTTTATTTTTTAGTACAGACATAAATAATATAATTATATTAACAAAAAAATATAATAGGAATCAAAAATATTTAGAGAATTGATTCAAAATGCAGAAGATGCTCGAGCTGATACAGTCATAATAAAGGTTGATGAAGGCTCATATCCAAATAATGGGTTATTAATTTCAAATGATAACCAAGAAATTCAAAGTTCAAAAGAATTATTAGGTCCATCAATTTTAATTTATAATAATGCAACTTTTCAAAAACATGATTGGGAAGGAATTTGTCAAATTAGTCAAGGTAGTAAAAAAGAAAATCTAAAAAGTGTTGGCAATTTCGGTTTAGGTTTGTATTTTTTATTTTTTTAAAAAAAAAAATAATAAAAAAAAAAAATAAAAAAATATCTTATTCTAATTTTATTTTTATTATCTTATATTACATTATTTTATGTTATTGTATTTTTATTTATTTTTAAAATAGGTTGGAATAGTGTTTATCATATAACAGATAATCCAATTGTTTATAGTGGTAATAATGTTTGGTTTGCAGATCCAAATGAGAGAATGAGTGGTGGTTTATTCTTTGATTTGGATGATGAAGATGATTATAACAAATGTCTTAGTTTTTTAGAGCCATTCATTCAATTTAAAGAATCAAATTGTAACCCAAAAGAATATTTTAATGGTACAATCATTCGTCTACCATTGAGAATATATCCAAGTGAAATCAAAAAAGCTGTATTAACAATGGATGCCATAAAGAAAATTTTAAATGAATTTTCAAAAGATATCAATGAAATATTGATTTTCTTAAAGAGTTTAGCATCAATTACCATCATTGTTAATAACCAGATAATCAACTCGGTTTCTATATCAAATTATTCCAAAATTAAAGAGAAAAGAGAAAAGGTATCTTTATTCTTAGCAAACATTGTAGATAATGAAATGAACAATCCAAGTAGTGCTGTAGAATTAGCTGAAATTTTATGTAGTAATAAATCACAATCAAATTGTGAATCTACATTTCAAATTGATTTAGAAATTTATAGAAATGGTGCCAGTCAATTAATTTCATACTTGGTTTCACAAGGTATCTATATTGATAGGAAATTAATTGAATTAGTTAAAAAGAATAAAGAAATCAAACTCATATCATATGGTGGTGTAGCAGTTCCGATCAGTTTAGATGGTCCAATAAATTTCAAAGGTAAACCATTTACATTTTTACCAATTGGAGCATTAGTTTATGATATTCCTTTACATGTCAATGGTTACTTTAGATTAAGTAATGCAAGAGATAATATCATTTATTCTCTAACTGAAGTTGAAGAAGCATCTGAATCATTATCAAAACAATGGAATATGTTTATATCAGAAACTATTATTCCTTATTTCTATGTTAAATCGTTGGAATATTTAAAATTAAATTATGGTGGCGAACTATACAATTATTTCCCATACAAATGTAACAATCAAAATTATCAAGGTCAAAGCCCATCATATGATATATCAATCACTACAATGAAATCAATTATTGGTGGTAAATACTTTTTGAATTATTTCAATCCCTCAGAGTATTTACCATTGAATGGTAGTTTAATTATTTCAAGTTCAGATATGCCACCAGATTTCATTTTAACCATATTAAAAGAACGTAACATTAAAACAATCAAATTATCAAATGAATTATTAAACCATTTTAATAATTTAAGAATTCCATTAACTTGTTATTCAAAACAATATTTATGTAGTCTATTAGTTTCATCACCATTAAAACAATACTCTGAAGATGTTATCAATTACATTTGTTGCACTGAAATCGTTCAAGGTGGTCATTTAAATAAAGTCAAAATTTTACCAACAAATCCAAACAAAAATACATTAGATTGTTTAAAATTATCTCAAACACTCTCAGATATATGTAATAATACAAATCAATTCCTTTGCATGAGTGATCAAGTCTATGATCTCTTATTCGGTTACCATGGCCAAAGCTTGACCTATCATTTAAAACTATCTACAATGCCACCAAACTTTAGAAAATTTATTTCACTAATTTGTGAAAAATATTCAAATATTAAAGAAATTAAACTTTCAAATTTTCTCACTAGTCTCAAATCTTTAAGCAGCCAGTTTTTAAATGAAAATATAATAACAGTTTGGAATTGTATCAAAGAATTAGAAAAAAATGAAACTTTACAATTATCAAAAATTAGATCCATACCAATTGTTCCATTTAGATCGAGTACAACTCAGACTGGCGTAACTAGTTATGATAAATCTTCATTGTTAATGTACAGATCAAAATTTTTACCAATTGAACCAATCTTAAACAAATTAAATATATATTTAGTAGAAGAAGAGCATCAATTCAATAGTTTATTAAGTGGAAATGATCAAATTTCAAAAATGTTAGATTATCTTCAAAAGGTATATTTATCATTAGATTCAGATGAAATTGATAAATTAAGAATTTTTTTAGTCGAATTGATTCACCAAGCTTCTTTATCAAAAGCTGATATTTCAATTTTTTATAATTTACCAATTCACCCATGCATTGGAAGCAGTGATCAAAAGTTTAGTAGTATTACATATAAAAGCATATGTGTGGACTATGAAAAAATTGATCAATATGAAATTAAAGGATTGAAATTAATAAAGGTTAATGAATTATCAAAATATAAAAGCATTGTCGATTCTATTCCAACAAAACAAATTTTTAAAGGTGAAAAACAGATTTATAGGTTTTATTTAATTCCAAACATTGGTTCCTTTGAATTAAATGTTTCAATTGAAATTATTACAAAATTTTTAACTCTTTATGGTAATCATTATGTCGACGATGGTGAATTAAGAAAACTAAAATTTATTCCATCTGAAAATGGTGTTTATTCAACTCCTGATTCATTTTATGTTTTAGGTCCACTTGAAAGGGATTTAATAAGAAATTTCGAACCATCTAAAATTTTAAATCAATCTTTGGATGGTTTAACTGGTTATTTATCTAAATTTGGCTTAAAATTTAAACTATCAGATAAACATATATGTTCAAAGGTTATTGATTTTCTTTCAAATCAAGATTCAATAGAAACCTATAAAAATTTTATGGATTATTTAAATCAAAGAGGTGAGAATATTGGTGATTCATTAATTGATTTCAAAGATATCCCATTTATTCCATCCAGTGAATTCGATACCTATGATGGATTTGGCTCAAATGAATCTAAAATTTCATTATCAGAGTGTACACTATCAAGTTATAAAGATTGTTTATTCACTGTAAAAACTCCAATTAAAGTAACCAAAAATTACAACAACCCCATTAACAAATACCTATCATCAAATTTAAATGATAACATTATTCAGCATTTGATTAATTTAAATTCTATGGAATTCAATGATGAAACATCATTCGATCCAAATATAATTTTCCACAATACCTATAAAGAAATTGATTATTTAATTAAAAATTTCAAACTAAATGATGAACAAAAAAAGAAAATCTCTCAAATTCAATTAATTTGGTTAGATGGCCAATTAGTACCAAAAGAAAAAATATTTTATAATAGTCCAAACCCAAATTTAGATTTTAAACCTTACTTCTTTGTAACCAAACCAAAACAAGAACATCTCTTTAAATTTTTAAAACTAAAAGATAAACCAGATTTAAATGATTTCATTAGATTAATCAAATCTATTCAAGATACATATGAGAAAGAGAGCTCAAATTCAATAGAGTTATTTGAATTGGTTATCTATTCTCTCCAAAACCCTGCATTCAATAAAGAATCACTTATCGATTCAAAAATAAAATTACCAACCACTGATAATCAATTTGTTGAATTTGAAAAAGTAATTTACGTTGATCATTCATGTTTACCTCAAGAATTCATTGATTTAGGACACAGTGCATTACATAATAAAATTTCTGAAAACACTGCATCAAAACTCAATATTATCAAACTTTCTCAATTGATTCAAAGTCAAGTAGCATTTGATCATTCATTTGGACAAAAAGAAGATTTAGTAGATCGTTTGAAACAAATTTTAAATGATTATAAAGTAGAAGTATTTTTAAATGAAATGGTTCAAGTATGTATTATCTTTCAAATTATTGATTTAATTATTACTTTTTTTTTTTATTGAAATTGTACTAATTTTTTTTATTTTATTTTTTTAGAATGCTCATGATGCTGGATCAACAGAAGTAAAATTAATTTTAGATTGTAATTCTTTAAAACAACAATTTTTAAAAGAAAATCCAGAGATAAGT
This sequence comes from Dictyostelium discoideum AX4, assembly GCF_000004695.1. NCBI lineage: Eukaryota > Evosea > Eumycetozoa > Dictyosteliales > Dictyosteliaceae > Dictyostelium > Dictyostelium discoideum. Next base: position 2,239,556 of record NC_007087.3, read on the forward strand.
ACACTATGTAAAGATCTTCCATCATACTTTGAAAGTTCTTTACTTTTTTATAATAATTCAGTATTTACAGACGACGATATAAAGAATGTTCAAGCAATGACAGCATCAATTAAAAAGCAAGATGAAAAGTGTATTGGTCAACATGGTTTAGGTATTAATTCAATGTATTCATTCAGTGATTGTCCATGTATATTAAGTGGTGAATATTTGATGATTTTCGATCCATTCGTAACACATATCGGTCAATCAATAAACTATTCACATGGTGCTAAATATAAAATTTCACAATACAAACCATATTTAAAATACTTTAAACCATTTCAACATTTACAATCAATTTTTGATTTTGATTTAGATGATGGTAAATTCAATGGAACAATCATTCGTTTACCACTTCGTAAGATACAAAACGATGGTAATCGTCATATTAGTCCACAGAAATGGAACGAAGCAAATGTTTTAGATTATTTAAAAAGAGTAAAAGCAAGTAATTTAGAAAATTTAATGTTTTTCACAAACATAGATTCTTTAGAGGTTTCAATATTACCAGTGGGAAGTAAAAAATTAGAACAACAAATTTCAATTCATAAAAAATCAAGTTTATCATTAATTACAAACCAATATAATAATTTAATGAATATTCCAACACAAGTATCAGAATATACATTCACTATTATACCATCAGAGAAATCAAAGATAACTGAAAAATATATTATAGGTCAAGTAATTGAAGAAGATTTCAAAGATCTATCAGAATATCCAGATAATAAAGCATTGAAATTTTTATCAATCTATAATAATGAAAAAAGAAAACCAGTTGGAGGTGTCGCATTTAAATTACCAGATTTCTCACTTCCTGAATACAAATTCACACCAAAATCATTTTGTTATTTACCATACAAAGATTTAATTTCAAATATTCCAGTTCACATTCATGCAAACTTTTCAACAACAAGTTCACGTGATATTTTAGAAAATGCCAAATCTTCAAATTTATATAATATTGAAGAGATACTCTCTAAAAAGGTTGATCAAGTAATACAACAATCAGATAGTTTCCAACTTTTTTGGAATCAATTAATTGTAACTGAAATTATAGCACCACTCTACATTAATACATTAACTCTTTTCAAAAACAAATATATTAAAGGTAATGATATAGATATAATTTCAAAATATCATGATTTCTATTACTCTCGTTTCCCAGTATTAAGTGATTCGTTGTCAAATCATTCAATTCTAGAAATGTTAGCAAATAAGTTTTACTCATTAGTAAATTCAGAGAATTCCGATGTATTCATCCATTACCCTGGTGTTGAAGTTTTAAAGAAACCAAAAGATACATTTTATGCAGAGTTGAGTTTCTTCTTATCAAATGCATATTCAGATTCAATTTTAAAGTGTATTAGTCACATTGGTTTCAATGTTAATGTTTGTCCATTTAAAATTTATTTTAGTTTTAAGTCACCAGATAACTGGTTAACAGAAGAAACAATATCAAATGCCTTGAAAGGAGAGAATTTAAATCCTCGAGTAATAAATACTCAAGATATTGCAAATATAATATTATATTTCTCAAAAATGCCAGAATATCTAGATAACTGCCAAGTATTGATTTTCAATGATAAAACAAGGGGTTTTGTTAATATTGAAAACAAAATAATAAACCAACTATATAACCAAACTCATTTTGAAATGACTCAAGATGTTTTAAATTTAAAATTCATTGACAGTGAACTTACCAATATTATCAAAATGTGTAAAAATCCTCTCATTTTGAATTCACTTAAAACGATTAACATCTTTGATTTCAACTATGTATGTATTCATATATCATATTAACACTTTAATTTTAATATTAATTTTTTTTTTTTTTTACAAAACTAGGTTGATTTTTATTTCCACTATCTCTTACCAAATTTCAATATATTATCAGCTGAAAAAAATATCTCATTTTTAAACAAATTATTGGAATACTTTACATTTGAAAAGAACTATGATTTTAAATCAATAGACCATCTTCTAATATCTAAAGATAGAATAAAAATACTAAAAGGTTCAAAAGTTTTTCCTTTTGTTAAAAATGGTATTCAAGAGTTTACTTTAATTTCAAAATTATTCAATCCAACATTTAAACAACATGATTTCATATTAGATTATCCAGATTTAGATCATTCAAAAGAAAATATCAAAATTTTTAGATATTTAGGTATCAGAGATATATTAAAGAAAAATGATATTGTAAATCAATTCAAAAAGATATCGTCAGAAGTTTATAGTGGAAACACACCTTTGGAAACCTTAATTGAAAGAGCACGTCTATTATGGAAATCAGAAAAATGTGTCAAAGTATTTAATGAATTGATAGAATTAAATATTGTACCAGTCAAAGAAAGTAATATCACTGGTAGTAGAAAAATATCATTAGGATTGATGCCAATTACCCAAGTATGCCACCATCTCTATGAAGATCTATATTTTTCAGTAAAACTACTTCAAGATGTAGATATTAAATACCCACCAGGATATGGTCACATTGACTGTGAAAAAATATTTGAAAATTTCGTTAATCTTCTTACAAACATCATAGATTGGAAAGAAGTAAAAGTAAATGGTAGTTTAGTAATAGACCCCAAAATCATACAAATGCTAATATCAATGTGTGGTCATTTAGAAAACTATACTGGTAATTTCTCATCAGAACTTGTAGAAAGAATTCAACGTATCCCAGTATTAAACTCTACAATATCTATTGAATTTACAAATATAGTCATGGGAACTGATGCAAATAATTTGAAACCATTTTTCAATATTTTACCTTCAAATTTTTCAACTTTTAGAAATTTTTTCAGTAAAATTGGTGTAATAGAATTAAATCTAAACACAATTGTAATGGGATTAAATAGATTTTTACATGATGAGATTGATACTGCCGAAGGAATTAGATCGTTAAACTATCTCTATGAATTATTATTTAGTTTTGGTAGTGAATTGGAAACATTTAAAGATGAACACCCAACATTACCAGTTTTCACTAAAAAAAGATTTATAAAACCATCCAATCAAGTTTATTCATTCTCTGGTGTACCCACCGCAAGAATTTATACTGAATCATTTTATGAAATCCATGATTCAATTAGAGATAATTATAAACAATTGGGTGTTTTAGAATTATCTTCAATATTAAGAGAAGAACTAGACAATGAACTCACCAACCTTGAAAATGAAGATTTGGAGGATTCAATTGGAAAATTTTTAAATACCTTTATTAAGGAAAATCAACAATTTATTTCAAGAGTTAATCATCTACAGTTGAGTCAAATCTTGAAAATTACAGTTAAATCAGGAGACATTAGAACCAAATTCATTTTAAATGGACAAGATATCACTAAAAACTCAAAAACCAAATGTTTTTATGATCAACCAAATTCAACTCTTTATTTAGAAAAAGGTATTTCTAAAAGTGAAGCATTCAATTACCTATTTAATTCCACTGGTTTGAATGTAAACTCTTCAATTGTATCAAATCTAGAAAGAGAGTTTGTAAATGATGAACCAATTGTCGATCCAGTTGATAATTTCTTGGCTCAAACTAATCAAAATGTGGTTGTTAATTCTATTGATGACAACCATACAACTTTAATCCAAAAAATTCATTGTAGACACTACAACACCATTGCACTAAGAAATCGTGAAGCTGCTGAAACTTTATTCTACAATCAATCATTAATTAGACAATCAATTTACTTTTACTATGTTTCAACAGATATGCTACTAAGAAGTCTTTTGGTTTTTTATTTTGATAATAATATTCCAGATTCTCTTTCAATTACTCGTATGAGAGATGTATTATCCAGAAAATCAACTACAACCATACCACACATTCCAGATCGTTTCAATGATTTCAAAGAAGCCCACTTAAAAACAACAAACATCAATAGTAATGATCTAATTGAATTTCGTTCAATTACTTCTCAACTATTAAACATTTCTAATCAAATGATGAATTAATAGAAAATAAATAAATAATATATTAACTTTCTTTACGTCAACCAAATTCAATTTATATTTTATACAAATGTATTTTTTATATTTTATATAAAAAAAAAAAAATTATGACCATTAATTATTTTAGAGTTTGTAATTCTTTTTATTATCCTATTTTTATAATGAATTTGTTTCTGAATGAAACAATCGGTGATGGATTTAACCATACATTTGATTCAAATAAATTAGAAAATACAATAATTAAATAAAAATAAATATATAAAAAAATTGTGTGCTTTTTTATTTTTTTTTTTTTTTTTTTTTTACATTATTGGAAATGAGGCAATAAAACCCCATTTGAATTAATTTTTTTTTTTTTTTTATTTTTGAGAATCTGGCAATTGAGATTTAACCCCCTTTTTTATTTATAATTTATCTCTTAAAATTTTAAGTGGTAAATAATAAAAAAAAAAATTTTTTTTTTATTTTTTTTTTTTTTAATACTAATCATCACCACTTTTTTTTTTCTTTTTTTTTTTATTATTTACCTTAGTATTTTTATTTATTACATATTTAAATATTATTTTTAAAAGAGATAATGCCCAAAACTAAAGATCAAAGACTCAAAGTATCTCATTCTTTAAGAAATAATCTTCTAAACTATCCAGTAAGTTCAAATAAATTTAAATTTTTTTTTTAAATTAAATTCTTTTTTTTTTATTTTTTTTACAAACACAAAAATTGTTTTTTTTTTTTTTTTTTTATGCTGACATGAAAAATATAATGATATTAATAAATTATAAAAAAAATATATGATAGGAATCAAAAATAGTTAGAGAGTTGATTCAAAATGCAGAAGATGCTCTAGCTGATACATTCATAATAAAGGTTGATGAAGGCTCATATCCAAATAATGGGTTATTAATTTCAAATGATAACCAAGAAATTGAAAGTTCAAAAGAATTATTAGGTCCATCAATTTTAATTTATAATAATGCAACTTTTCATGAACAGGATTGGGAAGGCATTTGTGAAATTAATCAAGGTAGTAAAAAAGAAAATTTAAAAAGTGTTGGCAATTTCGGTTTAGGTTTGTACTTTTTATTTTTTAAAAAAAAAAAATATATACATCTTATTCTAATTTTATTAATTCTTAAAATAGGTTGGAACAGTGTTTATCATATAACAGATAATCCAATTGTTTATAGTGGTAATAATGTTTGGTTTGCAGATCCAAATGAAAGAATTGGTGGTGGTTTATTCTTTGATTTGGACGATGAAGATGATTATAACAAATGTTTTAGTTTTTTAGAGCCATTCATTCAATTCAAAGAATCAAATTGTAACCCAAAAGAATATTTTAATGGTACAATCATTCGTCTACCATTGAGAATATATCCAAGTGAAATCAAAAAAGCTGTATTAACAATGGATGCCATAAAGAAAATTTTAAATGAATTTTCAAAAGATATCAATGAAATATTGATTTTCTTAAAGAGTTTAGCATCAATTACCATCATTGTTAATAATCAGATAGTCAACTCTGTAAAAATAAAAAATTATTCCAAAATTAAAGATCAAAGAGAAAAGGTATCTTTATTCTTATCAAAAATTGTAGATAATGAAATGAACAATCCAAGTAGTGCTGTAGAATTAGCTGAAATTTTATGCAGTAATAAATCACAATCAAATTGTGAATCTACATTTCAAATTGATTTAGAAATTTATAGAAATGGTGTCAGTCAATTAATTTCATACTTGGTTTCGCAAGGTATCTATATTGATAGGAAATTAATTGAATTAGTTAAAAAGAATAAAGAAATCAAACTCATATCATATGGTGGTGTAGCAGTTCCAATCAGTTTAGATAGTTCAATAAATTTCAAAGGTAAACCATTTACATTTTTACCAATTGGAGCATTAGTTTATGATATTCCTTTACATGTCAATGGTTACTTTAGATTAAGTAATGCAAGAGATAATATCATTTATTCGTTAACTGAAGTTGAAGAAGCATCTGAATCATTATCAAAACAATGGAATAAGTTTATATCAGAAACTATTATTCCTTATTTCTATGTTAAATCGTTGGAATATTTAAAATCAAATTATCTTGTCAAACTATACAATTATTTCCCATACAAATGTAACAATGAAAATTATCAAGGTCAAAGCCCAGCATATGATATATCAATCACTACAATGAAATCAATTATCGGTGGTAAATACTTTTTAAATTACTTCAATTCCCATGAATATTTACCATTGATAGGTAGTTTAATCATTTCAAGTTCAGATATACCACCAGATTTCGTTTTAACCATCATTCGTGAACGTAACATTAAAACAATCTTTTTATCAAATGAATTATTAAACCATTTTAATAATTTAAGAATTTCTTTACTTTGTTATTCTAAACAATATTTATGTAGTCTATTAGTTTCATCACCATTAAAACAATACTCTGAAGATGTTATCAATTACATTTGTTGCACTGAAATCATTGAAGGTGGTCATTTAAATATGGTCAATATTTTACCAACAAATTCAAATAATATTACATTAGATTGTTTAAAATCAACTCAAACACTCCCATATTTCCCATGCCAAAATTACCATAGTAATTTCGGCAGCCATATTAATTTTGGCATGGGACACTCATATATAAATATAAATCAATTCCTTTACATGAGTGATCAAGTCTATGATCTCTTATTCAGGTACCATGGCCAAAGCTTGACCTTCCATTTAAAAATATCAACAATGCCACCAAACTTTAGAAAATTTATTTCAGCAATTTGTAGAAAATATTGGAATATTGGAGAAATTAAACTTTCAAATTTTCTCACTAGTCTCAAATCTTTAAGCAACAAATTTTTAAAAGAACATATAATAACAGTTTGGGGTTGTATCGATGAATTAGGCATAAATGAAACTTTAGAATTATCAAAAATTAGATCCATACCTATTGTTCCATATAGATCGAGTCCAACTCAGACTGATGTCACTAGTTATGATAAATCTTCATTGTTAATGTACAGATCAAAACTCTTGCCAATTGAACCAATATTAAACAAATTAAATATATATATAATAGAGGAAGAACATCAATTCAATAATTTATTACATGCAACGGCTTATATTTCAAAATTGTTAAATTATCTTAAAAATGTAGATTTATCATTAGATTCAGATGAAATTGATAAATTAAGAATTTTTTTAGTCGAATCGATTCACCAAGCCTCTATTGCCGATATTTCAATTTTTTATAATTTACCAATTCACCCATGCATTGGAAACAGTGATCAAAAGTTTAGTAGTATAACTAATAATAGCATATGTGTGGATTATGAAAAAATTGATCAATATGAAATTAAAGGATTGAAATTAATAAAGGTTAATGAATTATCAAAATATAAAAGAATTGTCGACTATATACCAACAAAACAAATTTTAATAGGAGAAAAACAGGTTTATAGGTATTATTTAATTCAAAATATTAGTTCCTTTGAATTAAATGTTTCAATTGAAATTATTACAGAATTTTTAACTCTTTATGGTAATCATTATATCAATGATGGTGCATTAAGAAAATTTAAATTTATTCCATCTGAAAATGATGTTTATTCAACTCCTGATTCATTTTATGTTTTAAGTCAACTCGAAAGGGATTTAATAAGAAATTTCGAACCATCTAAAATTTTAAATCAATCTTTGGATGGTTTAACTGGTTATTTATCTAAATTTGGCTTAAAATTTAAACCATCAGATAAACATATATGTTCAAAGGTTATTGATTTTCTTTCAAATCAAGATTCAATAGAAACCTATCAAACTTTTATGGATTATTTAAATCAAAGAGGTGAGAATATTGGTGATTCATTAATTGATTCTTTCAAAGATATCCCATTTATTCCATCCAGTGAATTCGATACCTATGATGGATTTGGCTCAAATGAATCTAAAATTTCTTTATCAGAGTGTGCATTATCAAGTTATAAAGATTGTTTATTCACTGTAAAAACTCCAATTAAAGTAATCAAAAATTACAAAAACCCCATTAACAAATACCTATCATCAAATTTAAATGATAACATTATTCAGCATTTGATTAATTTAAATTCTATGGAATTCAATGATGAAACATCATTCGATCCAAATATAATTTTCAACAATACCTATAAAAGAATTGATGATTTAATTAAAACTTCCAAACTAAATGATGAACAAAAAAAGAAAATCTCTCAAATTCAATTAATTTGGTTAGATGGCCAATTAGTACCAAAAGAAAAAATATTTTATAATAGTCCAAACCCAAATTTAGATTTTAAACCTTACTTTTTTATCACCAAACCTACACAAGAACATCTCTTTAAATTTTTAAAATTAAAAGAAATACCAGATTTAAATGATTTCATTAGATTAATCAAATCTATTCAAGATACATATGATAAAGAGAGCTCAAATTCAATAGATTTATTTGAATTGGTTATTTATTCTCTCCAAAACCCTGCATTCAATAAAGAATTACTTATTGATTCAAAAATAAAATTACCAACCACTGATAATCAATTTGTTGAATTTGAAAAAGTAATTTACATTGATCATTCATGTTTACCTCAAGAATTCATTGATTTAGGACACAGTGCATTACATAATAAAATTTCTGAAAACACTGCATCAAAACTCAGTATTACAAAACTTTCTCAATTGATTCAAAGTCAAGTAGCATTTGAGAATTCATTTGGACAAAAAGAAGAATTAGTCGATCGTTTGAAACAAATTTTACGTGATTATAAAGTAGAAGTATTTTTAAACGAAATGGTTCAAGTATGTATTATCTTTCAAATTATTGATTTAATCATTACTCTTTTTTTTTTGAAATTGTACTAATTTTTTTTATTTTTTTTTAGAATGCTCATGATGCTGGATCAACAGAAGTAAAATTAATTTTAGATTGTAATTCTTTAAAACAACAATTTTTAAAAGAAAATCCAGAGATAAGTACACTATGTAAAGATCTTCCATCATACTTTGAAAGTTCTTTACTTTTTTATAATAATTCAGTTTTTACAGAAAAAGATATTAAAAATGTTCAAGTAATGTCAGCATCAATTAAAAAACAAGATGAAAATTCTATTGGTCAACATGGTTTAGGTATTAATTCTATGTATTCATTCAGTGATTGTCCATGTATATTAAGTGGTGAATATTTGATGATTTTCGATCCATTCGTAACACATATCGGTCAATCAATAAACTATTCACATGGTGCTAAATATAAAATTTCAGAATACAAAACATTTTTAAAATACTTTAAACCATTTCAACATTTACAATCAATTTTAGGTTTTGATTTAGATGATGGTAAATTTAATGGAACAATCATTCGTTTACCACTTCGTAAAACATTAAATGATGATCGTTTTATTAGTCCACAGAAATGGAACGAAGTAAATGTTTTAGATTATTTAAAAAGAGTAAAAGCAAGTAATTTAGAAAATTTAATGTTTTTCACCAACATAGATTCTTTAGAGGTTTCAATATTACCAGTGGGAAGTAAAAAATTAGAACAACAAATTTCAATTCATAAAGAATCAAGTTTATCATTAATTACAAACCAATATAATAATTTAATGAATATTCCAACACAAGCATCAGAATATACATTCACTATTATTCCATCAGAGAAATCAAAGATAACTGAAAAATATATTATAGGTCAAGTAATTGAAGAAGATTTCAAAGATCTATCAGAATATCCAGATAATAAAGCATTGAAATTTTTATCAATCTATAATAATGAAAAAAGAAAACCAGTTGGAGGTGTCGCATTTAAATTAATAGATTTCTCACTTCCTGAATACAATTTCACACCAAAATCATTTTGTTTCTTGCCATATAAAGATTTAATTTCAAATATTCCAGTTCACATTCATGCAAACTTTTCAACAACAAGTTCACGTGATATTTTAGAAAATGTCAAATCTTCAAATTTATATAATATTGAAGAGATACTCTCTAAAAAGGATAATCAAGTAATACAAACAGATAGTTTACAACTTTGTTGGAATCAATTAATTGTAACTGAAATTATAGCACCACTCTACATTAATACATTAACTCTTTTCAAAAACAAATATATTAAAGGTAATGATATAGATATAATTTCAAAATATCATGATTTCTATTACTCTCGTTTCCCAGTATTAAGTGATTCGTTGTCAAATCATTCAATTCTCGAAATGTTAGCAAATAAGTTTTACTCATTATTAGATTCAGATGTATTCATCCATTACCCTGGGGTTGAAATTAAAAAGAATCATAAAGATACATTTTATGCAGAGTTGAGTTTTTTATCAAATTCTTGTTCAGTTTCAATACTAAAGTGTATTAGTCACATTGGTTTCAATGTTAAGGTTATTCCGTTTAAAATTTTTTTTAGTTTTAAGTCACTACCAAACTGGTTAACAGAATATACAATATCAATGGCCTTGAAAGGAGAGGATTTAAATCCTCAAGTAATAAATACTCAAGATATTGCAAATTTAATATTATATCTCTCAAAAATGCCAGAATATCTAGATAACTGCCAAGTATTGATTTTCAATGATAAAACAAGGGATTTTCTAAATATTGAAAACAAAATAATAAACCAACTATATAACCAAACTCATTATGAAATGACTCAAGATGTTTTAGATTTAAAATTCATTGATAGAGAACTTACCGATATTATCAAAATGCTTTTAGATCCTCTCATTTTGGATTCACTTAAAACGATTAACATCTTTGATTTCAACTATGTATGTATTCATATATCATATTAATATTTTTTTAATTATACATTAACATTTTTTTTACAAAACTAGGTTGATTTTTATTTCCACTATCTCTTACCAAATTTCAATATATTATCAGCTGAAAAAAATATTTCATTTTTAAACAAATTATTGGAATGCTTTACATTTGAAAAGAACTCTGATTTTAAATCAATCAACCATCCTCTAATATCTAAAGAAAGAATTAAAATACTAAAAGGTTCAAAAGTTTTTCCTTTTGTTAAAAACGGTATTCGAGAGTTTACTTTAATTTCAAAATTATTCAATCCAACATTTAAACAACATGATTTCATATTAGATTATCCAGATTTATATCATTCAAAAGAAAATATTGAAATATTTAGATATTTAGGTATCAGAGATAAATTAAAGAAAAACGATATTGTAAATCAATTCAAAAAGATCTCATCAGAAGTTTATAGTGAAAATACACCTTTGAGCATTTTAATTGAAAGAGCACGTCTATTATGGAAATCAGAAAAATGTGTCAAAGTATTTAATGAATTGTTAGAATTAAATATTGTACCAGTCAAAGAAAGTAATATCATTGGCAGTAGAAAAATATCATTAGGATTGATGCCAACTACCGAAGTATGCCAACATCGCTATGAAGATCTTTATTTTTCAGTAAAACTACTTCAAGATGTAGATATTAAATACCCACCAGGATATAATCAAATTGATTGTGAAAAAATATTTGAAAATTTCGTTAATCTTCTTACAAACATCAGAGATTGGAAATTGATTCAAGTAAATGGTAATTTAGTTACAGACCCCAAAATCATACAAATGTTAATATCGATGTGTAGTCATTTGGAAAACTATACAGGAAATTTCTCATCAGAACTTGTAGAAAGAATTCAACGTATCCCAGTATTAAACTCTACAATATCTATTGAATTTACAAATATAGTCATGGGAACTGATGCAAATAATTTGAAACCATTTTTCAATATTTTACCTCCAAATTTTTCAACTTTTAGACATTTTTTCAGTAAAATTGGTGTAATAGAATTAAATCTAAACACAATTGTAATGGGATTAAATAGATTTTTACATGATGAGATTAATACTACCGAAGGAATTAGATCGTTAAACTATCTTTATGAATTATTATTTAGTTTTGGTAGAGAATTGGAAACATTTAAAAATGAACACTCACCATTACCAGTTTTCACTAAAAAAGGATTTATAAAACCATCGAATCAAGTTTATTTATTCGATGGTGTACCCATTAAAAGAATTAATACTACATCGTTTTATGAAATCCATGATTCAATTAGAGATAATTATGAACAATTGGGTGTTTTACAATTATCTTCAGTTTTAAGAGAAGAATTAGACAATGAACTCACCAACCTTGAAAATGAAGATTTGGAGAATTCAATTGGAAAGTTTTTAAATACCCTTATCAAAGAAAATCAAGAATTTATTTCAAGAGTAAATCATCTTCAGTTAAGCGGAATCTTGAATATTACAGTTAAAACAGGATATATTAGAACTAAATTCATTTTTAATCGAAAAGATATCACTAAAACCTCAAAAACCAAATGCTTTTATGATCATTTAAATTCAACTCTTTATATAGGCATAGAAAAAGGTATTACCATAAGTAAAGCATTCAAATACCTATTTAACTCCACTGGTTTGAATGTAAACCCCTCAATGGTATCAAATCTAAAAAGAGAGTTTGTTAATGATGAACCAACTGATGATAATTTATTCTTGACTCTAAACGTTGTTAATTTTGTTGATGTTAACCAAACAAAAATCCAAAAAAATCAATGTAGACACTACAACACCATTGCATTAAGAAATTTTCAACTTGCTGATACTTTACTCAACAATCAATCATTTATAAGAGAAGCCTCATACCATTACTATGTTTCAACAGAAATGTCAATGAGAAGTCTTTTGGTTTTTAATTATAATGATATCCCCTATGCTTTTTCAATTACTCGTTTAAGAGGTTTATTATCTAGAATAAGTATTACAACTGAAACCATACCACAGATTCCAGATCTTTACAATAATTACAGACACACTCATTTAAAAAATGAAGAAATCAATCGTAGGGAACTATTAAGATTTCGTTCAATTTCAAATCAATTATTAAACATCTCTAATCAAAAACTAAATGAAAATATATAAATAATAATAAAAATAATAATTTAATTTTTAAATTTAATAAATGTGTATTTATTTATTTTTTTTTTTTTATTATTATTTTTTTTTTTTTTTTTGAAAAAATAATAGGAATAAAATATAAACTACCTATATAAATTTTTATTATATTTTATTATATTTTATTATATTTTATTTTATTTTATTTATTTATTTATTTATTTATTTATTTATTTATTTATTTATTGTATTTATTGTATTTATTGTATTTATTGTATTTATTGTATTTATTGTATTTATTGTATTTATTTTTTTTTTTTTTTTTTTTTTTTTTTTTTTTATACCAAAGTTTTATTAAAATGATTTATCTTTACAAATACAAATTCTTGAAGCTTCGGATTTCTTTGGAGGTTTTGAAGTACAACTTAATTTACTATATTGATTTGTAGTCCAACAAATGCCATCTTTATCTTTGATTGGATAAAATGTATCGGTATTATTACTTGGTATATAGTTTACTTGACTACAATGTTGTTCCAATTGTAGTAAAACTATAGTACTATCAGTTAATAACATCATATCAGATTCTAAACATGATACTTTATGTTTTTCACAAAAGTCTTTACAAGAGAAAACTTTTTCAGCCAAAGTAATATCCAATGAGAGATCTTTATCAGTTCTAAATAGCATAGTACTTGTTAAAGGATTTGTGATGGTTGGATCAAATTCTTCCTTTGGAAAATCATTGAAAAGTATACGTTGACTTTTATTTCTTTGTTGTTGACTATAGAATGGTGAATAGGTACCAACCAAATAAACTCTTTTGCCAAAGAAAGTGGTCTCAATAACACCTTTATAGATACCTCTAACAGCGCCACCATTGCCTCTACCAACCATTTGAAGTTTATCGATAACTGCATCCCATCTTGGATCGTCATTTGATTTTGCTGGTACATAATAAACGAATCTATTTGAAGTTGAGAACATCATTGGTATTGAATTTAAAGTATCAACTTCGGTGGCTCTCATAATACGTTTCTTTACTTGAAGATCGTATTCGGGTGAGAGATATTTTGAAAGATTCATATGATAGGTATGAATGGTGGTAATCTTTGGAAGATAGAAATTATAATTACCCCAACCATCTTTCTCTGGTTGATCTTTGAAGATTGAATCATAGTTTCGTTCTAATAATGGAGCATGTTGCGAACGTGGAATCTCTGGAAAAATACAAGAATCACCAGAACGCATTGATTGTTGAACTATAACATCCCATGGTGTAGTTGATTCGATTTGCCAATTTGGTTCAATACGTTTTTTATAGATTTCTCTTGAGATTAGGAAACCAAGTCCACCGAAATGATCTTGACGAAGGAATGAGAACTTATTCTCAAAGTTTGATCTTGATTGCTCAACATTCCATTTGAAACCATTATCATTCCATGCAGAAATACCAAATATGCTTGGATCATAATTCATCAACTTTGAAAGATGATTAAAATACTCCAATGAATCTGGTGACATAATTAAATCCTCTTCTAAAAAGATAACTTTATCACTGGTTTCATTATTAAACATAAATGAAAAGATTTCTTTATAATGTGAATTCATATAGTATTGTTTCTCTTCATTTGATAACACTTGATTGGAATTTGAACCCTCTTGAGATTTCTTTGAAATACGATACTCTTTGGTTACATTATACTTTGATAATATATTTTGAACTGATTTACCATCATTGAAAACTTTAATTCTATCAATGTTTGCATTACAATTATTGATTAGATTTGCAAGTAAACGATCTAAATGTTTTGGTTTATTTGATGTCACAATTGCAATGGGTGGATGATCATATAACCTATCAAGATTAGCTGTGATATCAGAGTTCTTTTTAATTCTAAATTTTCTAACTCTTTCATTGTCTGGTCTAATTTCATCTAACCATTTAACTTTATATAAATCTGATTCAATGGTTGCGTTATTTAATTTCATATTCTCTTTAATTGTTTTAGTTAATTGACTATCACTCCATTCTGCTCTCTGTTGTTGTTGTTGTTGTTGTGGTTGTTGACCTTTATTATTATTATTACCTCCAACTACACCACCAACACCTCTTTGAGATCTCTCTCTAAAATTCTCTTCATCACTTGAAAAAATGAAATAAAATATGAGTAAAATAAAAACAGCTCCAAATATTAACCTCTTTTTATTCGTAATTAAATTTTTACTATCAATTATCATTTTTTTTTTTTTTTTTTTTTTTTTTTTTTTTTTTTTTTTTTTTTTTTTTTTTTTTTTTTTTTTTTTGGGTTTTTTTTTTTTTTTTATATATGTATATTTATTTGTGAATGTGTAAAAAAATATGATTACCAAATTAAAATAAAAAAAAAAAATTAAAACATTTTGTGTGTGTGTTTTTTTTTTTTTTCTTTTTTATGACAAAAAAAAAAAAAAAAAAATAAATTAAATAAAATTAAAACATTTTTTGTAAACAAAGAAAAAAATAAAAAAATACAAAATCAAAATAAAGTCAATGGTGTGTGTGTGTTAAATGAATAAAATTTTTTTTTTTTTTTCACTTTTTTCAGTTATGTGTGTTATAATTAATTATAAATCCAAATTCAAATAATGACTAATTATTTATATTGAGCTTTCATTATTACCTATTTTTTTCTTTTTAAAAATTATTTGTATTTTTTTTTTTTCAAATAATGTTCTTTTGGAAAAAAAAAAAAATCCAAAAAAAAAAAATAAAATTTTGATTTGTTGAAAACCAATTTCTGATTTTTTTTTTTTTTTTTTCAGCCGAAATCAACAAACTGTTTTAAAATAAAAAAAAAATTTAAAAAATAATAAAAATAATAAATAATAATAAACAAAAGACCATTAAATAATAATTACCATTTTAGATTTTTAATAAAAAATGATGATTTTGTTTTGGATTTTTAATCTAAATCAATCGCTATTATGTATTTATTAATTTGGCATATAATACAATTTTCCAAAGTGTACATCGTTTGGCTTATTCTTTGTTGTTGGCCTTTTTTTTTTTTTTTTTTTTTTTTTTTTTTTTTTTTTCTTGAATTCGTAGGTGGAAATAATTAGTCTGTTTTCTAACCATTGGTAATCAATACAAGAATTTGGATGGAATTTCTGGTCATATAGAACTGTCGCTCTTAAAAAAAAAAAAAAAAAAAAAAATTTAAATAAAATAAAATAAAATAAAATAAAATTAAAATTTTGATCATATCAAGCTTTTTTTTTTATTTTATTTTATTTTTTTTTTATTTATTTTTTTTATTTTTTTTTTTTTTTTCGAATTTTGTTTTTTTTTTAATTTTTTTTTTTTTTTTTTTCTTGTGATCAAATTCATTGTTTTTGAATAATAAATAATAATAATAATAATAATAATAAATAATAAATAAATAAATAGAATTTTCATAATTTTCAAATAATTAGAAATTCTTTTTTTTTTTTTTAAAAATTATTATATATATATATTAAAAAAAAAAAAATGAAAACTCCAACTAAATATTTCATTATATTTATTTTATTAGCTGCTTTAGCAGTTTTTGTATCTGAAGCCACTTCAAAAGTTGGACAACAAACAACCACAACTACTCAACAAGTTAAATGTTCAGGTTTACAATGTACTCTCAATAAACTTATTGTTGCTGGTATGTAAATTGATAAAAAAAAAAAAAAAAAATAAAAATAAAAATAAAAAAAAAGAATTTTTAAAAATCCAAATTAATTAATATTTTTACAAATATATTAATATTAAATTTATTTTATTTTATTTTTATTTTTTATAGTTGGTAAATTTACAATTAAACAAATTTTAGTTGGAATTGTTATTGTATTAGCAACAATTGCATTACATCAACAATATGTTATTACACAAAAGAAAGGATCATTACCAGGACCATCATTCGTTCCACCATTCTTTGGTATGCTTTTCCAATTGATCTTCACTCCATTCTCATTCTATGAAAAACAAGAAAAGTATGGACCAATCTCATGGACATCAATTATGAATAAATTTGTACTTTTTGTCACTGATGCCGAGATCAATCGTCAAGTTTTCAAGGAAGAGAATGCCAAATTGTACCTTTCATTGGGTGCAAAGAAGATTCTCACTGAAAAGGCCATTCCATTCATTGAAGGTGCTCCACACAGACAATTACGTAAACAATTGTTACCATTATTCACCATTCGTGCTCTTTCATCCTATCTTCCAATTCAAGAATCCATCGTCGATGAACATATTGCCATGTGGATTAAAAACGGTAAAGCCGATATCAACGCTCGTAACAATTGTCGTGATCTCAATATGGCCATTTCAACCGGTGTTTTCGTAGGTAACAATACACCAGAATCTGTTCGTGATGATATTGCCAAGAATTTCTTTGTCATGAATGAAGGTTTCCTTTGTCTCCCAATCGATTTACCAGGTACCACTCTCCGTAAGGCAATCAATGCTCGTGTTCGTTTAGTTGAGATCTTCACTGATATCATCGCCAAAAGTCGTAAGAGAATGGGTGATGGTGAAAAACCACAATCTCTCATTGATCTCTGGGTTGAACATTTCCTCAATTGTCCAGAAGAAGAAAGAGATGAACTCAGCAATGACACTATTATCTTTACTCTCTTAAGTTTCATGTTTGCCTCTCAAGATGCTCTCACCTCTTCATTGGTTTGGACCGTTCAATTAATGGCTGAACATCCAGATATTCTCGCTAAAGTTAGAGCCGAACAAGCTAGCCTCCGTCCAAATAATGAAAAATTAGACCTTGATACCATGAGACAAGCCACCTACACTCGTATGGTAGTTTCTGAAATCCTTCGTTTCCGTCCACCAGCTGTTATGGTTCCACATGAAAACATTGAAGATATCGTCATTGGTGATAATGTTCACGTTCCAAAGGGTACTATGATTCTTCCATCCATTTGGTCTGCTCACTTCCAAGAAGGTGGTTACTCTGATCCATACAAATTCGATCCACAACGTTTCGATTCTGTCCGTAAGGAAGATGTCACTTGTGCTAAAAACTCACTCGTCTTTGGTGCTGGTCCACACTTTTGTATTGGTAAAGAACTCGCTAAAAATCAAATCGAAGTTTTCTTAACTAAATTAGCAATGTCAACTGAATGGACTCACAACAAAACTCCAGGTGGTGATGAAATTATCTTTGGTCCAACTATTTTCCCAAAGGATGGTTGTAACATTACTATTAAAGCTCGTAATTAAATTTAAATATTTAATTTCAATTTAAAATTTAAAAAATAAAAATAAAAATAAAATAAAAAAATAAACAACAATACATATAATTTTGTTATTATTTAAATAAAAACTTTATTTATTTTTTTTTATTTAAATAATAACAAAATTATTTATTAACTTATTTTTTTAAATCTATTATTATTATTATTATTTTCTCATTTTAAAAAGATTAATTTTTGTCAATATTTTTTTTTTTTTTTTTTTTTTTTTGAATTATAAAAATTGTAATCAAAATATTTTTTAATTTTTTTTTATTTTAATAATTCCAAAAATAGATCAAAAAAAAAAAAAAATATCCTTTTTTTTTTTAATTTCATTAAATAATTAATTCACCATTGTTCAATACTTTTATTTATATTGAAAAAAAAAATGAAAGCTTCTTATTGATTTTACCACTCACACACATTTTCACACCAAATTCAAAAAATTACTTAATATTAATTCCAACAGTTAACACAGTATGTGTGTTTGTGTGTGAGTGAGTAGTGGATATCATTGTGTTATATTAAATAATTAATGAAAAAAAAAAAAAAAAAAAAAAAAAAAATAATAATAATAATAATAATAATATATGGAATAAAATAAAATAATAATTTTAAAAATATAAATAATTAAAATAAAATAAAAAAAAAAAAAAATCACTATACAAACAGATTGGCATTATTAATAACAATACAAATTTATCTGTACAAAATTATAATTAAAAATAAATAATTAAAAATAAATAAATTAAAAAAAAAAAAAAAAAAAAAAAAAAAAATTAAATCAAATATAAATAATATATAATATAATATATATATATTTATATTTATATTTTTTTTTTTTTTTTTTATTTTTTTATTTTTTAAAAAAAAGGAATAGGAAAAAAAAAAAAAGTGGTTTTGTTGTTTTGTACATCACCACAATAAAAAATTTAAAATTAAACTCAAAATCGAAATAATTTAATCATTATTTAAATCACAAATGAATCAAAATTTTGGGTTTAAACTTTTTTTCCTTTTTTTCTTTTTTTATTTTTTTTTTGGTATAAATTGTTCTCAACAACAACAAAAACAAGAACTTCAAAATAAAAATTATAATAATATTTTAAATTATTTAAATGAAACTTTTAATAATAATAATAATAATAATGATAAAAGTAATATAAATAATAATTTAAATAATAATAATAATATTAAATTATGGGTATTTTTTAATTCAAAAGAAATAATAAAAGTTAATAATAATAATCATAATGATATTAAATTAAAAATTGGTATTAATAATGAATCAATAAAAAGAAGATCAAAATTATTAAAAAAACAAATTATAGATGATACAGATTTACCAGTTTCAGAAAATTATATAAATCAAATTTTACAATGTAATAATAAAATTGTTAAACTTGGATATAAATCGAATTGGTTAAATTCAATTTCAATTTCACTTTTATTTGATGATACAGATAAAGTTTCATCAGCATCCTCATCTTTTTCACCATTGTCTAGAATTGAAATTATTGAAAATATTACAAAATGTATAGTTTTGAAACCATTTGTTGAAAAGATTGATATTGTTTCAAAATTAAAAAAAGTTAAAGAATCAGAGACAGTTACACCAACACCACCATTGGAGAGTACTTCAGTTAATGAAACATTTTATGGTAAATCAGCAGATGGTATTAAACAGATATCAATGGATAAATTGATAGAGATGGGATTGGATGGTAGTGGGGTTGTAATATTAATAATTGATGATGGATTCTATAAGGATCATCAGTGTTTTAAAAAATTAAGGATTCTTGGTGAACTAAATTTGGATCAACAATCTCCCCATATGAATGATACACAAGATAGACCAATGATGGAGGAAGACCATGATCATGGTACTGCAACACTATCAGTTTTATCATGCGATATGCCAGGTGTGATGATTGGTGGAGCACGTAATGCATCCTATCTATTGGCAAGAATAACGATATTCGATGAAATCGATAGTTACATTGAAGAGGACCAATGGGTAGTAGCATTGGAATGGGGTGAAAAAATGGGTGCTGATTTAGTTTCATCATCTCTTAGTTATTTATTATCTTTCAATTACAGCTTTGCCGGATTGGATGGTAAAACCTCTCACACAACAATTGCAACCAATTTGGCAAGTTCCAAAGGTGTACTTATTGTAAATAGTATGGGTAATAATGATTTTAGTATATATGGTGCACCAAATGATGGTGAAAATGTCATATCGGTAGGTGCTGTAGATAGAAGGGGTAATATGGCATACTTTTCATCTATTGGTCCAACTGCAGATGGTAGAATCAAACCTGATACCCTAGCATTGGGAATTGATATCTATGTAGCATCCATTAGTGGTCCTTCAAATTTCACTCGTATGAGCGGAACATCATTCTCTTGTCCATTGGTCGCTTCTGCAATTGCATTACTAATGCAAGCTAAACCCAATTGGACTTCAACACAACTTCACGAGGCAGTTATTGATTCTTGCGAATGGTCAATTTATCCACATTATTACATGGGTTGGGGTATTTTTAATGTATCGAAAGCATTATCATATAAACCAATTCCAATGAATAATACTTGTTTTAATAATTGTAATTCAAGTGGTTTATGTTGTAAAATTTCAAATAACAATTTTAATAATAATAATAATAGTTTATCCACACATTCAACATCCTCATCATCAATATCTCAACAAAATTATTTTAATTCATGTAATTGTGCAAATGCATATTATGGTAGATATTGTCAATATAAAAGGATAGAATGTGGTTATCGTTGTAAATATGATTTTCTAGGTGAAACAAAATGTCAAAAAAATAATTTTAATGATAAAATTTCATTTAGGTGTATAAAATCATCACAATATAATAATTCAATTGTAAATTTTGACCCATATAAAATTCCAACCACTTGTAAAATTATTGGTGATACTCGTCCTAATCAAAATAAATTTATTAATGACGATAATGATAATGATGATAATAATAATTCTTCAAATAATAACAATAATAATAATTTCAATTTATTTAATAATTATTTATTTAAATTATTTATTTTAATTTTAATTTTAATTTAATATTGCAATAATATAATTAATAATAATAATAATTTATTTATATAAAATTAATATAAATAAATAAATATATAAATATATTAAATATATATCTGTAAATAAAAAAAAAAAAAAAAAAAAAAAAAAAAATAATTGAAAAAAAAAAAAAAAAAAAAAAAAAAAATTATTTTAAAGACACACCACGATACATCATCAAATTACAAATTTTTTTTATTATAAATTAAAAATTTTTTATTTTTTAAATAATTAAAAAAATGCTATGTTAATTTTTTTTTATATAAATTTATATATATAATTAAATACCCTTTTTTGTCATACCATTGTTTTTTTTATTATTTTTTTTAATAATTTTGATAATCTATTAATAGTATTAAAATTAAATAGTTCTATTTTTAGAAATTTTTGTATGTTTGGGATTATAGTGAGTGTTTTATATGTGAATTTAAAAAAAACCCCTCTTTTTTTCAAAATCAAATATACGCAGACAAACATTTGTTTTTTTAATTATATTTTATTTTTTTTTATTTTTTATTTTTTTTTTTTTATTTATTCAAATATTTCTTTTCTATTTTATTACTTCGTATAAAAAAAAAAAACAAAAAAAAAAACCAATTATTAAATTCCATCATTGCAAATATTTATAAAAAATATATATTAAAAATATAATTTTATAATAATAAACAATTATTGTTTTAAAAAAAAAAAAAAGAAAAAAAAAAAAAAAAAAAAAAAAAAAAAAAAAAAAAAAAAATAAATAAATAAATAATTAAAATTTAATAAAATGAAAATAAATTATATTTTATTATTAATTTTATTATTAATTAAATTAATAAACTCTTTTAATTATGAATTTGATGGCAAATATAAAATTTCAGAAAAATTAACTGACCATTTAATAAATAATCAAGATGAAGAAAATATTAAAATTTGGGTTACTTTTAATTCAAAAAAAAAAGAAAATTTTTATAATATCGAAGAGTTTTCAAAAAACAATGGATTAAAAAAAGAATCAATAGAAAGAAGAATCAATAGATGTCATGATAAAAATAAAATTATTGATGATAGTGATATTATAATTAATCAAGATTTTATAAATCAAGTTTTAACCTGTGGTAATGAAAATACAATTAAATTAATTCAAAAATCAAATTGGTTAAATTCAATCTCAATCTCACTTTTAAAAGAAACTTCAAATAAATTAATTGATTGTATAAAATCATTAGAATTTGTTGAAACTGTAGATTTAGTTACAAAATTTAAAAAGAAAACAACGACAACAACAACAACTAAACCATTATCATCATCATCTAATGAATTTAATGGTTGTTTAAAAAATGATGAAGATAATTCAAAATTTGAAAAAGAATTTAATAATTTAATTGAAAAGAAATTATTAGATTTAAAAAATAAATTATATTCATCATCAGCATCAGCATCAGCATCAGCATCATCTTCTGATTCATATTTCAATGAAATTCCTGATAAATATTATGGTTATTCAAATACTGGATTGAGACAAATTAATGTTGATAAATTACATGAAATGGGATATGATGGTTTTGGAATTAAAATTTTAATAACAGATACTGGTTATAGAAAATCTCATGAGGTTTTTAAACATATGAAAATTATTGGTGAATATAATTTCTTAAAGAATAAAAATAATACACAAGATGATTTTGATCCATTTTTTAAAGATGTAAATGAACAACAAACTGGCCATGGCACATTTACATTATCAACTTTGGGTGGTTATAGACCTGGTGTTTTAATAGGTGCAGCATATAATGCATCATTTTTATTAGCTGAAACTGAAAATGCTACAAGTGATTTCCCATTGGAGGAAGATAATTGGATTGCAGCTATTGAATGGGGTGAAAGCCATGGAGCTCAATTAGTATCCTCTTCATTGGGTTACGAAAATTGGTATACCTATGCAAATAAGGATGGTCATTTTTCAAAAATTTCAAGAGTGGCAACAATGGCAGTTAATAAAGGAATGGTGGTAGTAATGGGTGTTGGTAATTCTGGTGATTTGGGTATGGGAATACCTGCAGATGCAGAATACGTTATATCAGTGGGTGCAATTGATTCAAATGGAGAAAGAACTGAATTCTCTTCAATTGGGCCCACTGCTGATGGGAGAATAAAACCAGAGGTAATGGCATTGGGACTTGGTAAT
Source organism: Dictyostelium discoideum AX4 (assembly GCF_000004695.1). NCBI lineage: Eukaryota > Evosea > Eumycetozoa > Dictyosteliales > Dictyosteliaceae > Dictyostelium > Dictyostelium discoideum. Next base: position 2,263,047 of record NC_007087.3, read on the forward strand.
TTAGTTGCACATAATTTAAACGATACCACCTATGATCGATTTGATGGCACAAGTTTCTCTTGCCCATTGGTAGCATCTGGTATAGCATTATTAATGCAGGCTCATCCAAATTGGTCACCAAAACAAATTTATGAAGCTGTGATTAGTAGTGCTTCAAAATCTAAATCACCAGATTATTTAATGGGTTTTGGTATTTTTAATGCCCTAAAAGCATATGAACACAATCCAACAAATTCATCCGATTGTACAATTAATGGAATTGGCTGTTCAAATTCAAATGGTAGATGTAATTTACAATCAAAGCAATGTCAATGTGAATTACCATTTTATGGACAGTTTTGCCAATACAATAGAATTCCTTGTGGTCAAAGATGTTTATTTTTAAATTCAACTTGTGGAATTCCTTCTAATAATTTTAATGTATCATTTACATGTATTGAACCAAACATTGGTGATTTTTCAAATCAATCTCCAAAATTAAATAACAACAATTTTTATAAATCATTATTTATAATATTTTTATTTTTTATTTCAATTTAATAAATATTTTTAATTTTAACAAATAAATAAAATTTATTATTATTATTTTTTTCTTATTTGTTAAATAGTTTTTCTTTTTTTTTTTTATTTTTCTTTTATTTAATAATATAAAATTTTTATTAATTTTGTAGTGCATAGAGCAATTGCTTTTAGCTCGATTTCTTAGTAGAAAGAAATTGTTGTTGTTGATATGGTTTCTGTTTTTGTTTGTATGAATTTGAAGAGGTGTGACTGTAGAGTGAGAGCAATGGTGAGAGTATTTTTTATTTTTTTTTTTTTTAAAAAAGGTTAATAATTAATTGAAATTAAAAATGGACAAAATTTATATTTAAATATATTTTTAGTTATTTGAATGTATATTAAATATGTTTTTATTTATATAAATATCAAATAAATAAATTAATCCAATATTAATTATTATAATTTTTTTTATTATTTTTTTGTAAGGTTTGATAATTTTTGCACATCTCCAGCTCTCAGACAAAACATTTCTTTTTTATTTTTCTTTTTATTAAAAAAAAAAAAAAAAAAAAAAGAAATCGCCTACCCGGAAAGCTGGAGTGAGCCAAAAGTTAATCAAATTTTACCAATAAAAATAATAATAATAATAATAAATATTAATTTTTTTTTACTAAATTCTAAGTGAATTTCTTTTTTACCAAATTCTAAAGTGACTTTATTTGATAATAAAAAAAAAAAAAAAAAAAAAAAAATTTATATATATATTTTTAATTAATAAAAAAAAAAAAAAATATATAAAAAAATTAACAAAAAAGAAAAATATTCAATAAAAAAAAAATATTCAATAAAAAAAAAAAAAAAAAAATAGAAAATGAAAAGTAAAAAAAAACAATTTAATTATTTGTACTAATTTTTCTTTATTTAATAAAAATTAATAAAAAAAAAAAAATAATTTTAAATACAAATTCCAGATGAAATTGGTAAATTTAAAAGATTACCTGAGGGACTACACATTTTAGTCCAATTTGAGCATTGTGACATACCTTCCATTTGAAGACACAAAGAGGAGTAAATTGGAAGTACAGCACAGCTTGGACTTAATTTTGTACATTTTTCACAGCCATCCATTGCCATATCATTACAAATACTTTTAATACTTGAAAAGATATCCATAGTTTTTGGGAGATTTTTAATTGATTGTATTCTTGAACATTGTTTAATAACAGAATCTTTTGAACATAACTTTTTAAAGTTATTACATCCACTCATTCCTGGCATATCATGGGTACAACTATCACCGAGTATTGAAAATTCATCACAAGTACCATTTGAAGATCTCACTTGTTTACATGATTTTTGAATTGAACAAATTGGCATGTATGGCATACTAGAGCATAGACGGTTAATATCTACTCTAATATTAAATATTGGATATTCATAATTAACACAACTTGGGTCATTTGAATGTGTAACACAATCAATTTCTCCTTTAATTTTATATATAAAACTAATTAAAATTAATAATATATTTAATATTTTCATTCTTTAATTTTTTTTTTTTTTTTTACTTTTGCACAAACTTTTATTTTATTTTATTTATATTTAATAAATTTATCGATCAACAAAAAAAATAAAAAAAAAAAAAAATAAAAAAATAAAAAAAAAATAAAGTTGTTAAAGGGAGGAAAGTGTTAAAAATGAAAAAAGAAAAATACAATTTTAATTTTTTTTATCAAATAGAAATATAAATTAATAAACCAATTATTATTAAAATTTAGTAAAAAATAATATTAAAAAAATATAAATTAACTTTGTTTAACAGAAATTTTAAATAGTAACTTTATAATTTTAAAATAAATATTTGACCACAAACCATGGATTTTTAAAATGTTTTTTTTCCTTAATGTTTAAGACTCCTCAGTTATTTAACATAATTTTAAAGCAGGAATCGAACACTTGGCCATTCTTTCGAATTCTTAAAAAGCTCCCTGTCCGGGAATTGAACCCGGGCCTTTCGCGTGACAGGCGAAAATCCTCACCACTAGACCAACAAGGATTATTTGATGATTTTTTATTTTAAATATGTTTAAGCGTTTTTTTTTAAATTATGAACAAATCAAAGAAAAAAAAAAAACAAATATATTTTAAATTTTTTTCAGTGAATAGGTTTTTAGGAAAAACGAAATTGGTTTATTTATTATTGTGATTTATATCAACCATTATTGTAATTAATGGTGTCTGTTTTTGAAAAAAAAATTAATATCCATAACTTAATAACCTTAAAATTTAATTAAATTTTTTTTTTTTTTTTTTTTTTTATCTTGAGATTATTATTTTAATTTTATCCAAATAATAAAAAAAATATATATATATTTCCTTAAAAATATTTACACTTTACATTTGAAATTTATTTAAGTTTTTTTTCTTTTAAAATAATATTAAAATTAAATAAAAATATATATATATTTTTATTTGAATCCAAATTTTTTTTTCATTTTTTTTTTTCATTTTTTATTTTTTTTTTTATTTTTTTTTTTATTTTTTTTTTATTTTTTTTTTATTTTTTTTTTTTTTTAATTTTTTTATTTTTTGTCCGAGTTTAAAAACAAACAAAAAACAGTACCCACACAAAAAATTTATAAATAGTTTAAAATAAAAATAATATCAAAATAAACACATATAAATGATTTATTAAAAAAAAAAAACAATAAAATAAAATAAATTAATAAATAAAAAAAAACAATAAAATTAAATAAATTAATAAATAAATTAATAAATAAATAAATAAATAAATAAATAAATAAATAAAATTATTTATATATAAAATAAAAACCACACCCAAAAAAATTTTATTTAAAAAAAAAAAAATAGTTTATAAAATTTTATTTTAAAAAAAAAAATAGTTTTTTTTATAAAACTATTTTTTTTTTTTACATATACAAATAAATATACTTCAAAATAAAAAAGGTGTTTTAAAGAAAAAAAAAGAAAAAGATAAATATTAAATAAATCCTATCAATAATAAATTATAGTAATAATAGTAATAGTAATTTTTGTATAAAAAAAAAAACAGAAAAAAAAAAAAAAAAAAAAAAAAAAAAAAAAAAAAGAATACGTAATTTTTTTTTTTTTTTTTTTTTTTTTTGTGTGTGATTCGCACTTAAACACAACAATAAAAAAAGAAACAAAACAGAGACTCCAATAATAAAAAAAAAACAAAAAAAAAAAAAAAAACAAAGATATACGTATAAATTTTTTTTTTTAATTTTTTTTTTAATTTTTTTTTAATTTTTTTTTTATTATTGACAACACCATATAACATTAAAACACCAATTTTCTCGAGAAAATAATAGTAATAATAAATAAATAATAATAGTAATAGTAATAGTAAAAATAAATATAATAATAAAAATAAAATGAAAATTGATTGTAAAAGAGTTTCATTAATTGGTTCACCTGAACCTAGATGGGGACATACTGGTACAACTTTACCTAATGGTAGTGGATTTATAGTATTTGGTGGAAATAGTAATAGAGCATTCAACGATATACAATATTATAATATCTTTAATAATAGTTGGTCAAAAATTGAAGCAGTTGGAAATGCACCATCAGAAAGATATGGACATAGTGCAGTACTATATCAATCACAATCAAGACCCTATAGTGATTCTTATCAAATTATATTTTTTGGTGGTAGAGCTACAAGTAAACCATTCTCAGATATTAATATATTATATGTAAATAGTAAGTTTAGTCTAGAATTCTATTTTTATTTTTTATTTTTTTTATTTGGAAAAATAAATATTCACTTTTTTTTTATTATTATTTTTTTTTATTATTTTTTAATTAAAAAAAACAAAGGTAATAGAAGTTTTATTTGGAAACAAGTTACAACTAAATCAATTGAAGGTAGAGCAGGACATACAGCAGTAGTTTATCGTCAAAATTTAGTAGTATTTGGTGGACATAATAATCATAAGAGTAAATATTACAATAGTGTATTATTATTTAGTTTAGAGTCGAACGAATGGAGACAACAGGTATGTGGAGGTGTTATACCATCAGCACGTGCAACTCATTCAACATTTCAAGTTAATAATAATAAAATGTTTATATTTGGTGGATACGATGGTAAAAAGTATTATAATGATATCTACTATTTGGATTTAGAGACATGGATTTGGAAAAAGGTGGAAGCTAAAGGTACACCTCCCAAACCAAGGAGTGGTCATTCAGCAACAATGATTCAGAATAATAAGTTAATGATTTTCGGTGGATGTGGATCAGATTCAAACTTTTTAAATGACATTCATATACTACATATTGAGGGTGCAAATGAGTATAGGTGGGAGCAACCCTCCTATTTAGGTTTAGAGATTCCTCAAGCTAGATTTAGACATACAACCAATTTCATTGGTGGTAGAGTTTACATTTATGCTGGTACTGGATCTGGTAATTTAATGGGTGATCTTCACACTTTAGAATTCTTGGATGATAATAATACTCCTTTAATACCAATTACAATCTCAATACCAATCACAAATTCAAATAGTATTGTTGGTTCACCTAATACCTCAATTAGTTGTGGTGTTAGTAATAGTGGTGCTAGTAGTAGTAGTGGTGGTGGTATTAGTGGTCATCCTTCAATTTTATCATCTTCATCTTCATCTTCTTATTTATCAACTTCACCATTATCAACTTCATCTTTAGCTTCAAGTTATCAAAGTTCTCAAAGTTTACAATTTAATCAAAATCAAAATCAAAATAATAATAATAATAATAACAATAATAATAATAATAATATTCAAACAACAACTACAACAACAACAAATAATAATAATAATAATAATAATAATAATAATAATAATAATAATAATAATAATGTTGAGTCTAATCAACAACAACAACAAATTCAACACCAAACATCACCAATGTCAGTATTATCAAGATCAAATTCAAATATAAGTTTAAATTCATTAAATTCATCAAGTTCATCAATATTATCAACACCATCAACACTTTCAACAACAACTACAACTACAACAACATCACATGCATCACATACATCACATACATCAAATAGATCAAATGGAAGTAGAGGTGGAATACCATCAATACCACCATTTAATGGAAGATCATCAAATCATAATAATAATAATAATAGTAACAGTAATAATTATAATAATCATCAACAAACCAAAACTAATTCTGCCGAAGAACTAATATTGGAAGAGTTAAAATCTTTGAATATTTATGATCAAGCTGCTTGTAATAAAGATTTTCAAACCAATTTAAAAAGAGTTGAAGAACTTTTTAATCAAAAAATTAAACATGAACAAAAGTATCGACAATCATTGGAAGAGAAATTGGGTAAAGCAAATCATCAAGTTTCTTTATTAACAAATCAAATTCAAAGTATCATTCAAAAAGATGAATTAACCTCTTTGAAAAAGGAATATAGTGAATTGAAAAAGAAACATAGTTTACTCTATTCAGAGGATATTGATGATTTACCAACTGAAACTTGTTTAAAACTTGAAGAAATTCATGTAAAATCTTTAGAAAAATTAAGAGTTAAAAAATTACCATCTTCTAATCAATTATCAACATTACAACAACAAATACCACAACAACCAACAACAATAATATGTAATAATAGTCAAATAATTCAACAACAACCACTACCACCATTACAACAACAACAACAACAACAACAACAACAACAACAACAACAACAACAACAACAACAACCATTAGAAATTCAAGAACAATTAACAATGTTACAATTACAACTTTCACAATTATCTCAACAACAACAAAACCAAATCGATAAACAACAAAAACAAGAAAAATTACAACAAGAACAACAACAACAACAATTGAAAAATATTAATAGATTATCAATTTCATCAAATAGTTCAACATTATCATCAAAAGATAGTTTTTATTTTGAATCAAAGATTCAAGAATTATCAAATCAATTAAAAGAGAAACAACAAGCTATTACCGATCGTGATAATAAAATTAAAGACTTTGAAAATCAATTAAATAAATATAAATTAATCGGATTGGATTCATTGGATCATTATCAGCTTTTAGAGTTGGAATCAAGTTTTCATAATGGTTTAAAACAAATTGGTTCTATAAAAGATCAAAGATACCTCAATCGTTTGGTTTCACTGGAAAAAGAGAAAGATCAATTAAAAGATCAAAATAGTTGTGTCATTTGCGCTTCAAACCCTCCAAATATTGTATTACTACCATGTAGACATAGTTCATTATGTTCAGATTGTTGTTCAAAATTAACAAAATGTCCAATTTGTAGATCCCATATTGAAAATAAGATTTCAATTTATCAATAATTTTAAAAAATTGAAAGAAAAAAAAAAAAAAAAAAAAAAATAGCAATAATACCGATAAATTTATATATTTAAATGTAAATAAGTAAAAATATTATATCTTTTTTTATAATATTATTAAATTAAAAAAAATAAAAAAAATTTAAAAAAAAATAAAAAAATAAAAATTAAAATTTAAAAAGTTTAGGTTTATTTTTGTAATAAATATATAATCAATAAATAGAATATATTCTTAATTCTTGATTATTAAAAAAAAGTATATTATTTTTTTTATTTTTTTATTAATAATTAATGGTATCAATCAAAATAACTGGAAAAAAGTGATAAACTAATTTAATTTTTCAAATGAAAAAGATGGAACTTTTTTTTTTTTTTTTTTTTTTTTTTATGGCTATTAATACATACGTAAGGTTTATAAATATTGAATGCAAAATAAATAAATAAATAAATATATATATATATATATAAATTAATTCCTCTATCCAATAATCTTTTTTAAATTATCTTATTAAATATACATTATCCAAAAAAATCAACATGATCCAATTTTGAAGAAAGAATAGTTAAAAATATTACTATTCATTTTTTTTAAATCTCCCCTCCTTAATTTCTAATAAAGCTTGATTTATTGTATTTTTTTTTTTTTAAAAATTAAAAAAAAATATTATTATTATTATTATTATTATTATTATTATTATTATTATTATTTATATTATTGTTTTTTTTTTTTTTTTTTTTTTGGTTGATTCGGTTTAAGGGTTTTTTTTTTTTTTTTGAGCTTGTCTGAATTAAAAAAAAAGAAAAAAAAAAAAAGAAAAATAAAAATGTATTACTTTGGTTATGTGATTTTAGTAATTATTGTTATTATTATTGTTATTATTATTATTATTATTATTATTATTATTATTATTATTATTATTATTATTATTATTATTATTATTATTATTATTATTATTATTATTATTATTATTATTATTATTATTATTATTATTATTACTGAATGATTATTTAATAAAATGTAAAATGAAAAAAAAAAAGAAAAAATAAAGAAAAAAAGGTGGAAAAAAAGAATAATGAGAATTGATTTTTTTTTTTTTTTTTTTGAAAATGTTAAATAAATATACAAAACAAAATGATTTAAGCCATCAATACCTAGAAAAAGCTTATAATTTTCTTAATTCTTTGTTTCTAGCAAAGAAAGAAGTTATTACAATTAGACCACCACAAACAGTAAATCCAACACCGGCAATCCAAAAGAAACCATCATTAATATCACCATTTGCAGCGGATTTATCCATACCAGTACCAAGTCCATAACTTAATAAAGAAATGATAATAGCATACATAGCAAATAAGAAACCCAAGACAGAGGCTAATGGTGTACCTGATGGAGCATCATCTTCGTCACTAATATCATTCTCAACCTCAACTGATTGAGATGATGATGACTCTTGTTGTTGTTGTTGATTATTATTGGTAGATTGTTCACCTAATTCTTTAGCAAGATCATCAACAGATTCTTCTGGAGTCATTGGTTTAATAGTTAAATTAGTTGTACTAGTATTTATATCGGAAATATCTGATTTTTCACTATCAGTATCTGAATTTTCTTGATGAACATTATCACTATCATGATTGTCATGAGAATTTAATGGGAATTTTGATTGGATGAATGAAAGGAGTGAAATATCACCAGCAGCCCAGAAAGCGGAAACTAAAGTCCAAATTGGAATCATTGAACAAGCAATAGCGGTTGGAGAACTTAATTTTGGTGGGTAAACCAATACCCAAACTAAAGAGCAGAAAAGACCATCAATTCTAACCCACCATAATGGATTCTTTAATCTATTACCAAATTTGACAACCAAAATTGAACCAACAGCTTCACCGAAATTAGAACCACCAGTAAGGATACCACTTAAAGAGCCTTGGTGTAAAACCTTTTTAGCAAAAGTTGGGAATAATAAATTCTCTAATAATCTATGTAAAACTTGTGGTAATACATAGGTTGTAATAATCCACCAATATTTAACACTAAGAATATGACGAGCACCAACTAATAATGAATAAAAGTAATGGTAGATTCCAGAGCCAACAGTTTTGAAAGAGTGTATAATTATACCATCTTTTTCAGCTTGTACATCTTTTGGAGTCTTTATAACAGTTGGTGGGAATGGTTGTGAAACCCAAAAGAAGAATATGGCACCTAGTAAAAAGAAAACTGGTTGATGAGATAAAGCGAAAACTGGTCCTAATTTTTCAATCAATGGAGTTGAAAGGAAAGCACCACCAGTACCGGAAATTTCATAGAATAAATGAATGTAACCATTCAATTTTGATAATTTCTTATTATCACTTCCCAATATTTGTCTTGGTGTTAATTTTCTACTAACCTCAATCATACCAACGAAAATTCCCATTAAGCAATACAATGGTACCACCAAATAACGATTCCATGATCCAAGTTGATCAACACTTATCTTTGTACCAGTAGATGCACATATTATAATAAAAACTGTAATTAAAATTGCCATTGAAAACATAACACATGATGTAACTCTACTAGCTCTATATTTTTTAACAAATGGTGATACTAACATTGATCCAATTGACTTTTAAAATTAAGTAAAATAAAATAAAAAAAATAAAAAATTAGTTTTACATTTTTTTTTTTTTATTATTATTTTAATTTTTTACTTACTTGTGATAAAAAATAAATAATATTCATAATTGCTAAAAATGTAACACCGTTATCATTTTCAAATCTTGTAAGGACAACGAGACCAAGAGCACTTGAATAAGTTTCAAAAGCGAATTTATAAAACATTGAAGCAAAAATAATTTTACACTCGTCCCAGTATTCAGTTAAATAAAATCTTGGGTTATATTTACTGTATTTACTTTGAAAATTTTTCATTTCTTTTTTATCATCATCAGATGGGGAGCTTTCATTTTTTTCTAAATCCTTTTCATTGTAATTAATTATTTGGATTTCTTTAGTATTATTATTTTCGTTAGATGTAACATTTTGTAATTCTACTCCCTCATTATTATATATATTGTTATTTATATTATTTATATTATTTATATTATTATTATTATTATTGTTGTTGGTTTCCATCTTTTTTTTTTTTATTTATAAAATTTAATTATTTTAATTTAAAAAATAATAATAATAAAAAAATAAAAAAAAAATTTACAAATAATATGTAATGTTATTAATAATGAATAATTATTGATTGGAACTGATAACAATGATGTAGTATTTTTTAATTATTATTTTTTTTTTTTTTTAAAAAAATGGTTTTTTTTTAATTATTATTTTTTTTTATTTTATTTTTTTTTGACAAAAAAAGGATAATTGTTTTTATTTTGGAAAAAAAAAAAAATAAACAATTTATTATAAAAACAGATATGTATGTGATTAATAATGTTTAAAATGGTTGTGTGTGTTTTTTTTTTATTGTGAAAAGGGTTAAACAAAACTAATGGTGTTTGAGAAAAAAAAAAATAAAGAAAAAAAAAAAAAAAAAAAAAAAAAAAAAGGGGTTGAGTGGGAGAAATAGAAAGAGAGAGAGAGAGATTTATTTTAGTTTTTACTACCAATAAACTGACTAAAAATATTAATTTTAATAGCTGCCGAATAAATAGTCTGGAAAAAAAAAAAAAAAAAAAAAAAAAAAAAAAAATATTTTTAAAAATATCAGTTTACAAAATTATTTTTGGATAGACACTACACCTCTTAAAACTGGCCGACTTATTTATTAGTTTTGATTTATTTATTTTTATTTTTTTTAATTTTAATTTTTTTTTTTTTAAAAGTCTACACCGAAAACAGGGGAGTGTCGTTTGACTTTTCCTTTTAAAATTTTTTTTTTTTAAAAATTTATTTTTACTTTTTTTTTTTTTTAAACGAATCTGATGGGTGTTTAGTGCCGTTAGGGCAAGGAAAAAAAAAAAAAAAGAAAAAAACCTATTTTAAAAAACGAGATTTTTTTTTTAAATTTTTTTTTATAAAAAAATGCAAAGATAAACGGCTTTTGAAAAAATTTATTAATCCGAACCCGGCTTTTGGGAATAAAATTATTTTTATCTTTGTTTTTTTCCTATGATAGCACCATAAGGTTTGAAATAAACAATAAAATAATCGATTATTTTTTTTTTATATAGATCACATCAATATTCGAGTGTTGGTGTTTTTTTTATTCACACCATAATTCTAATAATTAATAAAAATCCTTTTTTTTTTTTTTTTTTTTTTTTTTTTAATCACCTTAATAAAATAAAATAAATAAAATTTTAAAAAAAAAAAAAAAAAAGAAAAAGATATTTTAGTTTAAATTTTATTTCTTTTTTTTTTTTTTTTTTTTTATTTTTTTTTAATTTTTATTTTTTTTATTTTTTTTAATCAACAATTATTTTATTTTTAAAATTTAATTATTTGTCGTTCATCACCAATATTTTTTAATAAGATAAACAAATTTTTTTAATATAGTAGTTTCTTCAACTATTTGAGAACAACAAATTTGTGAGTTTGGAGGTGCAGTAATTTCTTGTGGTTGTTTGGACTCAACATTATTATTTGTTATATTTGTAGTTGTAGTTTGAGTTTTATAATCATTTTTATTATAATTATTATTAATGTTGTTATTATTATTAATAATATTATTATCATTATTGTTGGTTTTTCTTTTATTTATAATTATATCTTCAATTTTTTGTTTTTTTATAAAGGCTGAAGGACTTTTATAAATTTCATTAGCAATGGCTTTCTTTATTTCACTTTGGCCAAAATCTTTATTACTATTATTGTTATTATTATCATTATTTTTATTATTTTTATTATTATTATTATTATGATTACTATTATTATTATTATTATTTATATTATTATTATTTTTATTATTATTTTTAAAATTATTATTATTGATTGGATTCAATGCTAGTGAATGTATTAAATTGGAAGAGTTCACTAAAAAGTTTTCAGAAATTGATGAGGTTGAAGGAGGCCCTGGCGGTGTCCTTAATCTTAAATCTCCATTATTATTCTCATTATTTTTTTCTTGTTTTTGTCTTTTATCTAATTTTTCATTATTATTAGAATTATAATTATTAATTAAATTATTAATGTTCAAATTTAAATTATTATTATTATTATTATTATTATTATTATTATTATTATTATTATTATTATTATTATTATTATTATTATTATTATTATTATTATTATTATTTTTATTATTTATATTATTTAAATTATTATTTATATGATTATTTAAATTATTATAATTATTATTAATATTATTTGTATTAGTTATTTTTATATTATTATTAATGAGATTAGTATTAATTTGAAATCCAATATTATTATTTCTTTTTGTTGTTGTTATTTTATTTTTATTCCTTTCAAAATAATCTTTTAGGGGTTTAGTAACTTGGAGTTTTGGTGGAGAGGCATTTTTTAATCTTGATCTTGTTTGGATGGTTGATTTTATTATGATTTTTGTTGGTTCTTTAGTTTTTGGAGGTTGAGAGTTTTTTATTGATTTTTTAGCCAAACATATTGTGCAATTTTTAACAAAATTTATTGAGTCAATTGTGTAACCATTCCAGATAAAACGAAGTGATCGAAGAATTTTTATTGTTTTAGTTATACTATAGTGATTACTTCCATGGCAATATCCGATTATTGAATTTTTAATATGATTACTAATAGGTGTCAATACTGTTTTTAATCTATTTTTTATTTTTTGTCTTGATCTAAGACACTGAAACCCACTCTTTATTACTGGATAATACTTCCTCTCTTTTAAAAGTAACTCAGTTTCCTCTAATTCATTTATACCTATCTCATTCTTCTTATTTGATATAAATTTATAAATATTTTCATATTGAGAAATTGATTTTAATTTTAAATTTGTTTTTTTTGTCATTATTTTATTTTATTTGTTTATTAACGAACCAATACAAATAATAAAAAAAAAATTGTTTAGAAAAAAAAAATAAAATAAAATAAAATAAAAAAAAATAAAATAAAATAAAATAAAAAAAAATAAAGCCTTATAGAAACACGTTATAATTAAAAAAAAATTTTTAAAAAATAATTTCCAAAACAAAACAGTTTCCTTTTTTGGAACCCGATCAACCCTAATTAGTGTTATTGAATATTTTTTCAATAAAATTATTTAAAATTAAAAATTTATAAATTAGCTATTTTGGGAATTATTATAATAAATCTATTTATTTTTTATTTTTTATTTTTTATACACAAATTTGATGAAAATTATTTATATAATTAATATAACAATTTCCTACCAAGAAAAGAAAAAATTTTGGAATTTTATTTATTTTTAAGAGAAAAATATCTTTTTCTTTGTTTGAATCATCATACGACAAACAGGACAAGTTCCAACCTAATTATTGTTAATTTTATTATTTAAAAAATTAAAAAAAAAAAAAAAAAAAGAATTAGTAAAATAATATATAAAATTAATTTTAAAACTTTAAAATTTAAATTATTTAATTTTAACTTACCATTGAAGAACAATCAAAACAAGTGACAACATGAGAACATGGTAAAAAGACAACATCTCTAACACCTTCATAACAAATTGAACAACTTCTTTTTGAATCTTCATAGGTTGTTGAAGTTTGTTTAATTTTCAAATGATAAAGATAATCACGTAACATTGGAATACCAAAATAAAGTATAATACTTGTTGATAAAGCAATAACAAACCCACCATACATTAAAGTTTTAAATTTTGAATCGGCAAGATCAAAATCCAATTTATCCTTTGAGAATTGAAATGGTTCATTAACTAATCTCCATTGAATATCGTTACCAATCTTTCCAATTTTACATGATAAAACAGTGTATAAATTAATATTTGGTCTTAACACTCTCTCTTCTATTAATTGACCTAATAATTTTCTTTTTCCAAGTAATATTTCAAAGAATCTTGTCTAAAATAAACCAAAACAAATACACCTACATGTATTAGTAATAATAATAATAATAATAATTATAATAATAATAATAATAATAATAATAATAATAATAATAATAATAATAATAATAATAATGTTATTTATATATTTATTTTTAAAATTAGTACTTACAAATAAAGAATCGCCAGGTGATTGTAGTATAAATTTTGAAAAACTATTCTCTAGTGGGAATACTACATTATCAGTGATTACATTTATAGTTTCACCTAAGGAGTCAGTTAAGGTGAATGATGGTACAGAGGTATATTGTTGTGATATTACACTTGACATTGTGGCCAATGATGAATGTGCACATTCAAAGATTAATGATGTTGTGGTTTGAATTGCCAATACTCCACTATTTGCATTATTAGTTGTTGTGGAACTAATTATTATTGGTATTGTATTTGAAGCTGCAGTCGATATAACATCTGATGCTGATGATGATGCTGTTGCTGTTGCGGCAATTGCAGATGATATATTTGATGATGATGCATCTTTTATAATATTTGTTAATAGTGGAGAAGTTGAATTCAACCTTGAATAAAGTGCAAAAATTAATTCACCTTCAGTGATTGAAGATGCTGCTGCAGCTAGTCCATTTTTACTAATTGAATTTATTAACACCTCTTCTAATTCTTTAAAACTTGAAATCTTATAAATACTTGACAAAAATCTATAACTTTTAAACCAATATACAAATTTATATGTGAAAAAAGCTAAAGGAATAATAACTTGATTCCTCATTTTTCTTTATTTTATTTGTAAACAATTATAATAACTATTTTATCTGTGTGGTGGTTGAAATTTTTTTTTTTTTTTCATTTTTTTGTTTTATTAAAATAATTTTTTGTTTTTATTAAATTCAATTAAAATAAATTGTTTTTTTTTTTTTTTACAAAAAAAAAAAAAAAAAATTAAAATTAAATTTTTAATTACCAAATTTGACAAAAAAAATATAAATCCATTTTAAATTTTAAAAAAAAAAAAGTTTCCTTTTAAATTAGTTTATTTTATTATTATTAGTATAAATGGTTAAAATAATATAAACATTCATCGAGTAGATTTACAATGCAAATTTTTATTTTAATTATTCCTAAATTTGGTTTATTGGTATTCCTGTATGGTTGATCACTAAAAAGTAATAAAAAAAATAAATCGGTTAGACGTATTCAAAATGAAATCTCAACAAATAATCCTTGTTGGTCTAGTGGTGAGGATTTTCGCCTGTCACGCGAAAGGCCCGGGTTCAATTCCCGGACAGGGAGCTTTTTATTTGAAAATTTTAAGGTCAGGAGTTCGATTCCTGATGGAATCGGATATAGATTGGAAAATTTTCCATGCAAATGATAAGGATCTAAACCGAGATCTATCTAAATTTTAATTATAATATAAAAATAAATAACAATTTTATAATTTGAACTGGAAAAAAAAAAATAATAATAATTTTCAGGTTTAATATCTCTATGACAAATATCTATTGATTCTTCATTTCTTCTTTCTTTTTTTAATTGGTTGATTATTAAATTCTATTTCTTTATAACATATATGTCGTGAAAAAAAAAATAAAAAAAAAAAAAATAATCATTGTTTTTTTTAACTTTACATCTTTTATATTTACCAATATTCTTCTTGTAAGATTTTACCTCCTTTTTTTAAAAAAAAAAAAAAAAAACAAAAAAAAAAAACAAAATTAAACTTCAATTTTGACTTACAAAGGTTGTATTTTGTGATTTGGGTATTTGTGTTGGGTACCTTGTTTTTTCTATTCTAATATTTAATACATTTTTTATTTTTAGTAGAATTCCAACAATATTTTAAATAAATATAATTTTTATTTTTATTTCTAATTTTTTTTTTTTTTTATGCTTGTTAATATCTTTTTTACCAGAATGAAATATTTAAAAAATAAAAATAAAAAAAAAATAAAAATAAAAAAAAAAAAAAAAATAAAAAAAAAAAAAAAATTCATTTTTATTATCTCCAACATCAACATTAAACAAAAAAAAAAAAAAAAAAAAAATGAATTTAAATAGACCTGATAATAATAATAATAATAATAATAATAATAATAATAATAATAATAATAATAATAATAATAATAATAATAATAATAATAATAATAATAATAATAATAATAATAGTATTAATAATAGTAATATTATTAATAATAATAATAATAATAATAATAATAATAATAATAATAATAATAATAATAATAATAATAATAATAATAATAATAATAATAATAATAACGATAGTAATAAATCACAAATACCAAACTATATTATAAAACAAATTTTAGAATATTTTATAAAATATATACCAAATAATGAAAGTACATTTAAAATTAGATTTTGTAATGAAATGACCCAACAAGCTATATTCACACTTACTACAGTTTGTAAAAGTTGGAGAAGTCAAATAATTCCAAAAATTTTATTTCCATCATATGGAATTTCATATTCTGGTGATTTCGATCAAATTTATTATTTTTCAACTTGGTTGGGTATCGAATTCAAAACAATTAAAATCATTGATTTTCAAGACTGGGGTGAAATTAATGAAAAAAATAAAATTAAATCAAAATTACTCTCATTTAACACTAGTAACAATAATAATAATAATAATAATGAAATATATAATAGTGAATCAGAAAATGATGATGATAATGAATTAATGGAATTATTTAAAGAACTAAATAAAGTTTCAAATAAAATGAAATTTTCAGCACTTTTTAAAGATAAAGTTAAAGTTATGAATTTAATAGATTATTGTTTAAATGGAGAGGAATTTTTATTATTTAAAAATGTAAAGATTGTAAAGATATTTATAGATGATGAATTTCCAATGGTTCAATTTTTAAATTCATTAAAAAGAATTTTAAATGGTGGTATGGCAAATACAACAATTAAAATGTTAAATCACCAAAATGATTCATCATCATCATCATCATCATCAATATTAGAAGGTAATAATAATAATAATAATTCAAACTCATTAAACGATCAAAATGAATCTTGTAAAAAAATTAAAAGTTTATCAATTTTTTCAGATGAAGATTTAGATTTATCAAGTGAAACTTTATCAAGATTTTTAATTAATAAATGTAAAAATTTAAAAGAATTAACATTATCATCACATATTGGTTGTGATATATTAAAATTTGAAAAATTATTTTCATTTACAAATCCATCATCTTGTTTATTATCATTATCACCAAATTCAAATTGTCAACATCAACAACATCAACAACATCAACAACAACAATTAATTAATTCACCAACAATAGTATCAACATGGTCATTAAAATCATTAACAATTAAAAATTGTAAAATTACAAATGAAGAAATTAAATTATTTTTTAGATTAAATCAAATGATTGAACAAGTTCATTTTGATAATAGTATTTGGGAGAATGATTTCAATGAATTTATTCAATTATTATCAAGAGATAAAAAATTAGAAAAAGTTCAACTATTTAGTAAATCACCATCAAATATTCATATGACATCATTTATTGATTTATTTAATTCAAATAAATCTTTAAAATCATTTTCATTCAATTCAATGATAAATGATAATAATAGTAATAATAATAATCATCATATAACAATATTTGATAGATTTAAAAATTTTACATTAGAAACATTAGAAATTGAAGATTTAAAGAGTAGTATAATATTTGAATATGGTGATTTTAAGGAATTAAAACATTTAAAAATTCCAAGAATTTCTGAAGCTTGTAAACAAAGTTTATTAAATAATAATCAAAAAACATTAGAATCATTGGTACTTAATATGAAATCAATTAAAACAACTATACCACTCCAACAAACTATTGATTTCTTATCAATTGAACTATTACCAAAATTATCAGAATTAATAATTTTAAAAATTAAAATGTTAAAATCATTTTCAGGTTTTGTTTCACATAATGATAATGAAAACAATAATAATAATGGTGGTGGTGATAGTTCACCACCAATTGATGAATCGATTTATATAGAATGGGAGAAATTATTTCAATCAATTGAAAAGAATTCAAAATTAAATTTACTAAAATTAAAAGAATTTTATATATATAGTAGTTTTTATATTAATGAAAGAGTGATTTCAGACTTTTTCGAATCGAATAATTCAACAATAAAGAAATTCTCATTAATTATATCAAAAGTTAAAGATTGGTCATTATTATTAAATCCAATATTAAATAATAAAACATTAGAATCAATTTCAATTGATAATACACCAGGTGGTTGGGATTCTTCAAGTAATTTAGATCCAATTAGATTCATCATTGATATTATTGAACAAAATAATCAAATTTTAAAATCATTAGATATTAATTTTAGACTTTCATCAATTTCAAAACTTAATTCAGATGATCTATCAAATGCAATCAATTCAAATAATACCTTAACAACTTTAACATTACCACGTATAATTGAAAAAAATAATTTAATTCATCCAATTATTATTAAAAAATTATTAAATAATGAAAATTATTTATAAATTATTTAAAATAAAAAAAAATAGAAATGGATTAAAAAAAAAAAAAAAAAAAAAAATTATTTGTAATTGTAATTGTAACTGTATTTATTTATTTTTTTGATTTTTGATTATTAACCTTTTTATTATTATTATTATTATTATTATTATTCTTTGTTTTTGATTTTTTATTATTTTCTTTTTTATCAGTTTCTTCATTTTCATCAGATTTACGTTTAATTGTAATTGAATTTGGAATTGAACCAGGTTTTAAAGCTTTTGACCAATCTTCATCATTTCCTTTAACTAAATATTTTGAAAGTGAAGAATCATTTTCTAATTGATGTTTTAATTTGTTTACAACTTCTTCAGCACCTTTTTCCAATTCACTTTCCATATCTTCAGCCAATGGAATCATATCAGTCTCTTTGATATCACCTTTAAATGATTTGAATTGACCAGTTCTTGGAGCCACAATTGATAATTTTGGCATTGAATCTTGAATGAATTTCTCTTGTTTTTGTTTTAACTCTGTATTAATTTTACGCATAGTTTGATTGAATAATGATAAAACTTGATTTGAAGCTAAATTTAATTCACCAATTAAATTATCAACAGTTTTATGTTGAAGACCTAATGCTAATAAAATTGCTGATTGAATCAATGAAATATCTTCAATCTTTAATTTATTTGTAAAATATAATTTTGATAATGATGGTAATAAATCAATTACAACATGATAATCAACTATATTATTACTATATGATTCTAAACGTTTTAAATCATATGATGAAAATAATAATTCCATTTCATTTTGTGTTAATTCATTCTTTGTTGTTGACGATGCTACTGCTACTGTATTATTAACTTTCTTTTCATATAAAATATTTAAAGCAATTGATGAATTAAAATTTCTAAATTCATAACCTAATAAATTTATAAATCTTTTTTTGAAATCTTGATGGAATGATTGTAACCAACCATCTTTACAAATTGTATTATTTTGTTCATTATTTAATTCTCTCAACATAATACAAGTATGTTCACCAGTGATGTCATTTGAAGTTAAACGTAAATAAACTGGTAAATATTTTGATTTACTCCAAAATTGATAAAGTTGTTGAGTTAAACCATATGATACACCCATATAATGAAGCTTCTCTGGTTTTCTTTCTGAAAGTTTAAATAATAATGGTGGAATATTTGATTTTGGTCTAATAACTTCTGTTAATAATGATGCATTATCTTTTTTAACTGTTGAAATTTTTGATGAACCTTTATTTTGATCGACTTTTTCTTCGTCCTCTTCTTCTTCTTCTTGATTAACTTCATCAAGATTTGTAATTTCACCTTGATAATATTGAGTTAATAATTCTAATGCTTTACTACCATAACCCATTTTTTGATAATCTGGATGAGTTGCAATACGAACGATTCTAACACCTGAAAGACGTGGGAAATCTTCATCTTGATATTGTTGAGTTAAAGTCCATGGAATTAAATCACCAGATGCTTGATAACCACGTTTAATACTATTGAGAATTGATTCTTTTGCAATTTCACCCTCTAAACTAACTTGAACGGCACAAAGGATCTCTGGAAGACCAGTTGTATTATTTTCATCGATTGGTCCTAACAAAACGAATAAATGATGATCAGGTGCATCAGACATTAACAAGAGATCATTTGGTGAATTTTTATAATGACTTGATACGAAAAGTCCAACCATCTTTTGAAGGAATGCTTCGGATGCTTTATGATAACTAAAGAGTGTATCACGATTAACATAATACAATTGACAAGCTGATGGATGTGGACAACCTGTTGGGGAACTCTTTGCAATGGTACTATCTAAACAGAGTAATTCATTTAACCAACGTTCAATTGGATCTCTAGCACTGTAACGAATTGGTTCATTTAATTCAATTTCACGTAACATTCTACCAGTGATTGAGTTTAATGCTTTGTTACTTGAATTTGATACGACGGTTGATTGTTCACGTAATTGTTTAATCAATTTCAATGATAATGATCTACCAGTACCTTCATAACCATTGATGGTGGATGACATGAATACCAAGTATGGGCCTAATAAATTCTTTACCAATGGTAATGGAATGGCGGCTGCCTCATCGATTACAACCAATTCAGCTTGACCAAGTTTTTGATAATCTTGTGGTTGAATATATTGAATGGTTTGTCTATGAGATCTAAAGATGTTTACACGAATGATTGCATCGTGAAATTCTGGATTGGTAGATTTAACCAATTCATAATCTACATGTTCAACATATTCCATTGAATCGAAACCTTTGAAAACAAATTGGAATAATGTGTTCAAATTCTCTGGTGTTGGTGATGATACGAAAATATTTGAATAACCAAATGCAACAGCTGCTGAAATTGCTAAACCCAATGCTGCAGATTTACCTCTACCTCTACCTGCGGTCAATGTAACGGTACTTCTTAAAGTTTTCTCAGAGATACTATCAATGAATGTAAGTAATGCTGTAGCTTGGTCCATGGTCTTGGTATTCTCAATCAATGCACCTGCAATATCGGTATCCTTGACTTGTTGTTTAAATTCACGTAATTCAACCTGTTCTGGTGTCTCTAAAATTTGTTGTTTTGCTTCAATTGATCTTGATTGACTTGAAATTGGTAAAATATTCAATTCATCATCCATAACTAAACATTGTTCAGATTTACCCAATGATAATAAGAAACGTTCATTAAATCTACATACAACTTCACCTTTACTATTTTCACTTCTGAATCTTGTATGAACATCCATTGTCATTGTATATAATTGTTTTAAACTATCCATGGTTTTCAATAACAATACAATTAAACCACCACCTTCAACAGTCTCAATGGTTCTTGCTAAAAGATTTGGTGTAATTGCTTCAAAATCTTGTAATACCAACATACCAAATGTATTACCCAATATCTTGTGTGATTCTGAATAATAACTATATCTAATATTGGTTGTTGATATAAAAACATCAAATGGATCTTCTTGATTAACTGAATCAATACCTGATGATTTTGATTTTTCTTTTAATTTCATTTTCTTCTTTTTATGTCTTTTTTTTTTTCAAATAAATAAATAAATTAATTAATTAATTAATAATTTATTTCTTTATTATATTTATATATATATATATATATATTTAAAATTATACTTACTTTGAAAAACCTAAATCTTCTTTATAACACCATAAAACTGATGGTCTTGCTTTTACAATACTTTTTGATAAAATGTAATGAAGATTTGGTACTTGATCTTTACCATTATCACCAACAATTACAAAAAAGCTACGATGATTTGTTGCAACTCCATTTTCGATTAATGTACGAATTCTTGTATCAACTTTCTTTCTTACCATTTTTTTTTTTTTTGTAAGAAATTAATCCAAAATGATTTTGAAATTATTTTGGGAAAAAAAAAAAAAAAAAAAAAAAACGAAAGAATTGTCGTTTTTATGAAAAAAAAAAAAAAAAAAAAAATAAAAAAATTAAAAAAATTATTTTTTATTTTTTTTTTTTATTTTTATATTTATTTTATTTTTTTTTAAAATTTTTTTTTTTTAAGTATTTAAAATGTATGATCAGTTATTATTATGTCAGACATAAATTAAGTTTTTTAAAAAAAAAAAAAAAAATCAAAATTTATTTAAGGGGGTTAGAAAAAAAGAAAAATAAATTTTAAAATAAAAAAAAAGAAATAAATAATTTTATTTTTATTATTTCATTTAATTTATTTTTTTTTATTTTTTTATTTTTTTTTTTGTTATTTAATTAACTAAAATGTATGATCATTTATTATTATGATAGCCATAAATTAAGTTTTGAAAATAAATAACAATTGTTTTTTTTTTTTTATTTTTATTTTCATTGTTATTAATTCAGAAGAAACAAATAAAAAACTTTTTTATGTAATAATTAAAAAAATAACAATTATATTTTTTTTATTTTATTTTTATTTTTATTTTTTACACCCCCAAACTATTTTTATTTTTATTTTTATTTTTAATAATAGTAATCAAATAATTGATTTTGTTTCTGTACAAAATTTTAAAAATCTAAAAGCTTTGATCATTTATTCAAATCCCAATCTTTGTTTATAATAACTAAAACAATAATTTATAAAAAAAAAAATTAAAATTAAAATTAAAATTAAATCAAAATCAAAATCAAAGTAACAATGTAAAATTGGAAAGGGGTCGGAAAAAAAAAATATTAAAAGGAGGTCTGAAATCGATTTTTTTCTTTCCTGAAAACAATTTTTTTTTTTTTTTTTTTTTTTTTTTTCAAATAATTTCCGATGAATATATTTAATTGAAAATTTGTGAACTAAAGATTTTTATAACTATAATAATTGTTTTATTTTTTTTTATTTATTTTAATTTATTGCTATAAATTTTTTATTATGGTGAAATAATAAAACCATTTTGATCATTCACTTAAAAAGTGGTTTTATAATTATATTTTTTGAAAAAAAAAAAAAAAAAAAAAAAAAACTGCGAGTGCAAACGCCATAAATGATAATTTTAATACTTTGGTAATTCTATTGATTGCTTTATTATATCTCTTTTAAGAGTTTAAGATAAAAACAGTGTTTTTATTCCAAAACAAAAATTTATATTTTTACATTTTTTAATTTATTAAATTTTTTTTTATAATAAAAATAAAAAAATATAAAAATAAATCAAAAAAAAAAAATCCAATTTAGTCTATTTCCCCGACAACAGTTTTCTGTTTGATTATTAGAATCATTTGAAAAAAAAAAAAAAAAAAAAAAAAAAAAAAAAAAAAAAAAAAAAAATAAAAAGATCAAAAAATGTGAAAGTGTTGGTTTTCTTTTTATTTTATTTTATTTTTTAATTTTTTTTTATTTTTTTCGTTATAAATTAAAAAAAGGTGGTTGGACAATAAAGGGGTATTATAAAAAAAGGTTTTTTTTTTTTTTTTTTTTTTTTTTATTTTTTTATTCTTTTATTATTACTATTTTTTCTCTTTTGTATAAATAAACACCAACACTATTTAATTATTTATTTTAAGGCAAAAAAAAAAAAATTATAAAAAATTAAAAAAAATTAAAAAAAAATTTTTAAAAAAAAAAAAATGAAAAATGTGCGATTATTATTTTTGGCTTTAGTTTTATTAGCTTCAATTTGTTTAAATAAATGTTATGGATCAGGACCAGTTGTAATTTTTAATGATGGTGGATATGCTGATGATATTGTAGTTTATCAATCTTCAGTTAATAGTAATGTTGTAGAGAATGCAGAGAAAGATAACACTTGCAAACCAGGCTGGTTAAAATGTGTAAAGGCAGTGACCTACAATGAGAATGGTTTCTATGGTTTTAGAAACAGAGATATCTTTTTCACTAGTGACTGTAAATATATTGAATTCACCATTAAAGTAATTCCACACAGTGATGCCACTGGATCCAGCAGTAGCTCAACTGACACACCTGCACAATTAAATGATGGATCATCGTCATCAGCAGTTGTACCACCAAAAATCCAATGTTCTGTTGAAACTGTTGGCATACCAAAACGTATCACCTTGAATTTAAATTCCACCTATGTTATGACTGGCAATAGCGAAGATTCACCAATTGATCTTTCCGATTGGTCTTTTGTTAGAATTAAATTATCCGATTTGAATGTTGATGTCGATACCTTTAACTCTTTCCAAATTTGGGCCGATCAAAGAGATACAACCATCATTTTCGGTGGTGCTTCTTTTGTTGCTTCTCCAACTTCACTCTATCCAATTGGAACAACCTCTAATTCATTTGTACTTAAATCTTCTTTATTCTTTATTTTTATATCTGTTATTACTTTATTAATTTTATAAATAAAAAAAAAAAAAAAATAAAAAAATAAAAAATAAAAGATAAAAAAAGTAAAAATAGAAAATAAAAAATAAAAATAAAAAATAAAAACAAAAATAAAAAAAAAAAATTTTGTTAGTTTTTTTTTTTTTTTTATTTTTTTTTTTTTTCTTAGCATTATTTTTAACCAACTCTTTCTGTTCCATAAATTGGGTTTTTTTTTTTTTTTTACATTATTAGTAATAATTTATAATCAAATAAACTTTTTTCTTTCAATATATTAAAAAAAAAAAAAAAAAAAGCTTTTTTAATTATTTTTATTTTTTTTGTTATTTCTGATTTGATTAAAAAAAATAAAATAAAAAAATAAAAAAAAATAAAATAAAATTAAATAAAAAAAAATAAAATAAATTGAAGTA
Source organism: Dictyostelium discoideum AX4 (assembly GCF_000004695.1). Taxonomy (NCBI): domain Eukaryota; phylum Evosea; class Eumycetozoa; order Dictyosteliales; family Dictyosteliaceae; genus Dictyostelium; species Dictyostelium discoideum. The sequence goes on from NC_007087.3 coordinate 2,287,658, forward strand.
AAGTTCAATTTTTTTTTTTTTTACAAAAAAAAAACTTTTTTTTTATTTATTTATTTTCATTTTAATTTAAAATTTTTATATTCTTTTTTTTTTTTTAATATTTTTCTTTTTATTTTATTTTTTTTTTTTTTATAATATCTTTTTTTCTTTTTATTTATTATTTTTTTTTTTTATCTTTTTTTTTTTTTTTTTTTTTTTTTTTTTTTTTTTGTGTCTTCATTTATTTATTTCATAAATCAAAAAAAACAAATAAAAAAAAAAAAAAAAAAAAAATCGAAAAAAAAAAAAAAAAAAAAAAACAAAAAAATATTTATATAAATGAAAAGAAGGGGTAAACAAAATCAAAATATTGACAAAGAGGAACAAGAACAACAAAATGGTAACGTAAATGGTGATGATAATGAAAATGATGAAAGCAATGAAAACGATGACAACAATCATAATAATATGAATGATGATATAATTAATAATAATGAAAATGATTATATAATTAATAATAATAATAATAATAGTGACGACGACGATGATGATAATGGTGATGACGATGAAACTAAACCAATTGAAAAAGTACAAATTAAAAAACCAGCAGCATCAAGGAAAAAAAAAAAGGCAGCTTCAAAAAAACAACCACCAACTACATCGATTATAAGTGTTAGTGCATTGGAAAGTAGTGATAAAAATTCCACAAACCTTGTACCAAAGACTAGATCTAGGGGTACTATAGTTCAAAGTGTAGAAATGTTAACAAGAAAATTACAAGTTCCCATTGAAATTTGTTCACCACCACCTCAAACTTTACCAATATTACCAAATGCGCCCATATATAAAAAACAAAAATCACTTTCAAAACCAATACCACAAAAACCATCACCAAATATATCTTCAAAAAAATCGAATAAATTAGCAGCAAAACAGCAGCAACAACAGCAACAACAGCAACAAGAACAGCAACAGGATGAAAAAATGGGAGAGGAGGAAGAGGTTTCTCATCAACCACCAAAACCACCTCATCCAAGAGCATCAAAAAAGAAAAAATCTGGAGCAAAAAGAAAACCAAATAATAGAACCAACAACAATAATAGCAATAATAACAATAACAATAATAATAATAATAATAGTAATGACAGTGATAATGAAACTAAAGAACCATTGGTAGATAAAGTGAATGATCATAATGAAGATAATAGTAACGGTATTGATGAGCCAACAGAAGGAATGGAAAATGAAGATAATAACACCAACAAAAAGGAACCATTCAAAAGGAAAAACGCAGTAAAATCACCAAATCAACTTCATCCATCAATCGAATCACCACCACCACCAAGAATAAATGGAAAAACTCATATAAGTGGAGGTAATAAAAGAAAGAGTAAATCTGTTACTAAATGTGTTATACCACTTTTAGAAGGTTTAAATGATGAGTTAAATGGTGGAGGCTCAGAAGATGAAGATGAAGATGAATATGAGGAGGAAAATGAATATATTAAAAAGAAAATAAAAATAAAGAGTAGCCTTAGACAACCACCATATATAGATGATGAACAAGAGGATGAAAAGGAAGAGGGCAATCAAGAGGACAATCAAGAGGATACTGAAGATGATAATGAAAAAGAAGATGATGATGATGATGATGATGATGGTGACGAAAATGAATACATAAACAGTAATAAACGTAAAAGGATAAATAGACGAACTAAGGGTGTCACAAAATCAAAAATAAAACTATCATCAATACAACATCTATTGGACGACCAAGATGAATCATTCTATAACCTTCACAAACAAAATAAACAACAACAACAACAACAACAACAACAACAACAACAACAACAACAACAACAACAACAACAACAACAACAACAACAACAACATCATCCATCACTTGCTAAAGATAAGAGTGTAAAAAGGGTGAGATTTCATATAGTGGGAGAAGAGAAAGATGTGCACGAGGCTGAAACAAATGAAGAAGAGGAGAGGGAGGAAGAAAAGTTATTTCCTTCAATTGAAGAGTATTATGGTGATGGTGATGGTGATGGTGAAGATAAAAATACAACATCAAAAACAATACAAAACAAAAATCAAACACCAACTAGGTCAAAAAGAATTATCACACCAGTGGTACCATTTCTACAAAAAGAATCAAGAAAATCAAAAATCATAGACACTGCTAACAGGAGCAATACTACTCGATCAACAAGATCCAAATCAATTAAAGATGCTGAAAGAGATAGAGAGCTACAAATTGTATTGGTAAGAGATAACGATTTTGGAAGTGAAAATGACGATTACAACCCATCATCATTGCCTCAAAATGATCAATTCTATAGGAACCGTATAAAACTTCTCAATACAAAAGATGACAAAAAGATTCCAAAGGATCTTTTACCACCATATATAAGGAGTCAAAATCTTGAAAAAGGTGATAGTTCAGAAGAGGAAGAGGAAGAAGTACAAGAACAAGAACAAGAAGAGGATAATGATAATGATAATGATAAGGATAATAATAATGATAATGATAATGATAATGATAATGATAAGGATACAACAAATGAATTACTAGTTACACAAAAACAAAAGCAAACCAAATTATCAACTAGATCATCAACTAGATTATCAAATGGTAGTTCGCAGACTCAACCTCAATCTTCACCTATACCTACACCTACATCATCACAACCTCAAACTCAAGCTCAAACTCCATCTCAAACTCAAACTCAAGCTCAAACTCCATATCAAACTCAAACTCCATCTCAAACTCAAGCTCAAACCCAAACTCAAGCTCAAACCCAAACTCCACCTCAATCACCAAAAAAAACTCCACCAACACCAACAAAAACTCCATCAACACCAACAAGATCATCAACAAGGAGATTAACCACTCTTGAATCAATACCTCAATCACCACAGAAAGTTCCATCAACACCAACAAGATCATCAAGGTCTCAACAAAAAGAACAAAAAGAATTAGAACCACCATTAACACCATCGAAATCATCAAAGCTTGGACATCTTGATGATTTAATTATTGGCGTCGAGAATGGATATATTAATATCTATAGTACAGAGAGATGTCCACATTTAACTCATCTAAGATATGAAAGTATCAATGAAAAATTATCCAACCCAAATGAGTGGAAATGTACAGATTGTCATTACACCCATCCACTTTTTCTTTGTTTAACTTGTAATAAAATCACTTGTGGTACATTTAAACATAAACATGTATCAGCTCATTATAAATCATCAAATCATCCTTTGGTTTTTGGTATTAAAGATAAATTTTGTTATTGGTAAGTTATATATAACTATATTTATAAAAACTATATTTAAAAATGATTATCATTCTAATTACTATTTATTTTATTCTATTTTATAGTTTTATTTGTAAAAAGTTTGTTGAAAATGATAATGATGAGGGCGAACTTGAATTATTAAGAGGTATTGCATATGAATCATCATTTAATTTCTTAAAATCAAGATTTAATACTGAAGAAAAGTATGTATTCAAATATATATATATAAATAGAGAGAATCATTATTCAACTATCAAGTTATCAAATTATAGATATTATTATTTTTATTATTATTATTATTCTTTCAAAAATTTGTTTTAAAATTTTAATTTGAAAATTTTTTAACATTATTTTTTTTTTATCAGAATTACTCAAGATGATATTGAAGAGACAGCATCAAGCTATTATGAGATGGTATTAACAAGAAAAATATTCAAAATTTGGAGTGATTCAGTAGAACATGAAGAAGGTGATGATTGGAGATCTAATGAACGTCATTTAGATCATTTAAAGGATTTATATACTTTTGTGGCTAATAATGACCCAGAAGCATCCTCACGTTCAAAAGCTTTCTTTAAAGAAACTTTAAATGAAATGAATGAAGAAAAAGAAGAGAGAGAAAGATCATTATCAACAAAATATACAACAACAACAACAACATCAACATCATCATTATTATTGTCATCATCAACTACTACTACTACTACTACTAACAATACTTTAACACCAACATTAATTCCAACATCAATTAACCTTTCACCATCATCATCTGCATCATATAGTATTGGTATTGATACACCAGATCAATTCGTTATGAATGAAAGATTAAAAGAAATTGAAGAGGCTGAAGAAATCATTAAACAAAAAGAATTAGAATTACTACAACAAAAACAACAAGAATCACAAGAATCACCACAGCAACAAACAACAACAACAACGACAACAACAACAAATGAATTATCCACTAATCAACAAAACCAAAATGATTGTGATGAAAAAGATAATGATCAAATGAATATAGATAGTGAAGATTCTAAAATTCCTTCAATTTCAATAACTTCAAATGATTCTCCAACTGATAATAATAATAATAATAATAATAATAACAATAATAATAATAACAGTAATAGTCAACAACAACAACAGTCACCAATTGAGAGTATGAATATTACACCTCCTGCATCTCCATTAAAGTTAACAGGAACCTTAGTTAATGATGATAAAGGTAAAAGAAATTATTCTAGTAGTTATTTAATGTCAAAAGTTGCATCATCACCAATCAAAAAAAATAAATTGATTCCAGGTGTTACAGGTCTTAGAAATTTAGGTAATACTTGTTTTATGAATACAATTTTACAATCATTAAGTAATATAGCAGAATTTAGAACTTTCTTTTTTGAACTTAGATTTGGAGATAATAATCAACCATTAATACCTTCAAAACCACCATCTCAACCACCTCAACAACAACAATCATTACCTAAAGGTAGACAATTGTTCACAAATGATAATCTACAAACCAATACTATCAATTCAACAAATAATAATAATAATAATAATAATAATAATAATAATAATAATAATACTTCACCGACCACCACAACAGCGGCAACAACTACTAATACAACTACAACTAGTAAATTCAATCCACATCCATATCAATATGATGAAATGGGTCAACAAACTACACCATATTTAAATGGAGCTAAAGTTAGACAGAGTACATTGGAATGTTTGGAGATTTTACAAAAGAAAAAGAGCGTAACAGATAATCTTGATGATAAATCATTTACTTTGCAACTTCATTATCTATTTAGATTACTATGGTCTGGTAAATGGAGTGTTGTTACACCATCGAGTCTATTGGAATCAGTTTGGAGAAATATACCAAAGTTTAAAAATTATCAACAACAAGATGCTCAAGAATTCCTTTCATATCTATTGGATGAAGTAACAAAAGAATTAAATCCAAAAAAGAAATCTAATCAAAATTCATCATCTGTTGATAATAAATCACAACCACCACCACATCCAACTATTCCTACTAGAAAAAGTTCTATTAGATTAAGACAACAACAATCACCACCAACCTCACCACCATCATCACCAACAACAACAACAACAACAAAAACATCATCTTCTAGATTTAAAAAAAGAAATACTAATGAATCAAAAAAGAATTCAATTAATGATTTGGTTACCCAAAGTGATGAAAATTCCAACCAAACTATAAAAGAAACTAAAAAGAGAGGCAGAAATATTACAGATGAAAGTGATGATGAACATCAAAATGAAGAAAATCAAAATAATAATAATAATAATAATAATAATAATAATAATAATAATAATAATCAAACAACTCAAATACCTGATGAACAATCTGAAATAACCTTTATATCTCCAATGGATATCAATAAATCAAATAGTTCTCCAACTATTAATACACCAATAACATCACCAACAACAACAAATACAACAACAACTGATTCATCACAAACATCAAAAACTACAGAACAACCACAACAACCACAATCACCAGATATTGTATCGAAAATTTTCCAAGGTCAATTAAAAAGTGAGATTATCTGTTCAAATTGTAACAATAATGTCTCTAGAATTGAACCATTTTTAGAGTTAACATTGGATGTTCCAGTGTTTAATCAACCAAAAAAGATAACTAGAACAAGAAAGAAATTGGCAATTGATACCACCACCACCGATTCTGATGGTAGCACATCAAATAATAATATTTATAATCTTGAAAAATCATGTACATTGGAAGACTGTATTCAATTCCTAACAAAACAGGAAATGTTGGAAGGTAAAATGTATTTCTGTGAAGCTTGTAAATCAAAACAAGATGCTAAAAAACAATTCACTATTCAATCATTACCAAATATCTTGTGTATCGTTTTAAAAAGATTCTCTTGGGCTCATTCAAGTAGTTCAAAAATAACAACCAAAGTTAAATTCCCTTTCGAATTGGATTTAACTCCTTTTGTAAATAATAATAATAATAATAATAATAATAATAATAATAATAATAATAATAATAATAATAATAATAATAGTAATAATAATGATAATAGAAATAATGAAAATGACAAAACTGGAAGCAGTTCAAGTACTGATTCTGGGGTTGAAATTAAAGATCAATTACAAGAAGATGGAGATAAAAGTACATCAGCAAGTGAAGATTTGGATGATGGTATAGAATTTATAACAAATCCAATGCAGAGTGTCACTACTAATACTAATAATACTACTACTACAACCACTACTGCCACTGATTCTGAATCACAATCAGATATTTTAACAATTCCTCAAATATCAAGTGATCAGGGTGAAAGTAATGAAAACAATGAAAATAATAAAAATGATAATAGTAATAATGATCAATCATCATCAACAACAACAACATCAACAAATGTAATTAACACTTATGAACTTTTAAATGTTATCAATCATCATGGATCGGGATTATTTTCAGGTCATTATACTGCATTTTGTTTTAATGATCAACAAGAGATTTGGGTTCATTATAATGATAGTAGATCAAGAATAGTGGCAGCTGAAGAAGTTATCGAAGATTCACAATCAAATGCTTATATTTTATTTTACCAAAGAAAAGAAATACCAACTAATCAATAATATAAATAAATATAAAAATAAAAATAAAAATAAAAAAAAAATAAAAAAAACATAAAAATAGCAAAAAATATATTTTATCGAACAAAAAAAAAAGACAAAAAAAAAATATCCAAATATCGATTTCTTTTTTTTATTTTTTCATTTTTTTTTATTGTAAACTAATTTTTTTTATTTTTAATATAAATTTAGTATATAAAAGCACTCAAAAAATACACAAAATCATAAAAAATAAAAAAAAATAAATATAACCATTCTGTTTTTTTTAATTTTCCCAAATGGCAAATGTTTTAATCAATATTATTTTTTTTTTTTTTTTTGTAAAAATTAAAATAAAAAATAAAAAATGAAAAATAAAAAATAAAAAATAAAAAAAAAAAATTAATTTTTTGAAATTTTATTAACCACATTAACCCTCCCTTCACACACAAACACATTACACAAATATTTCAAGATTAATTATTCATTCACACACTGTTAAAAAAAAAATAATAAATAAATAAATAAAAAAATAAAATAAATTAAATTAAAAAAAAAAAAAAAAATTCAAATAAAATGAATAATATAAATTTAGAATTAAATAATGAATTTATAGTTATAAATAATAATCAAAATGAATGGGTTAAATTAAATGTTGGTGGACAAATTATTCATACTACATTAACAACATTAACCAAAGAAAAAGGTAGTATGTTAGGATTAATGTTTAAAAAAGATACAACATGGAAACACACAAGAGACGAGAATGGTTTCATTTTAATTGATGCCGATCCACGTTATTTCATGGTAATATTAAATTTCTTACGTCATGGTGAAATCGTAGTTGAACCAAATTTAAATTATTATGGTGTTTTATCATTAGCAAGATATTTTGGTTTAAATAGTTTAACTGATTTAATTGATAATGAAGGTAAAAAGAAGAAGAAAAAAAAAAAAAAAAAAAAAAAAAAAACTATTATTAATTTTATTTTTTTTATTTTTTTTAGAAAATAATAAAAATAGTTGGTCAAATTTATTAGAAGAGAATTTTGTATCAAATGAATTAGATTATAATAGATGGATTGTTCAAAGAGATAGTCCAGGTTCAAATTTCATTTTGGAAGAAGGTAAATTTAAATTAATTAATAGAGCATATTTAGTTAGTAAGGAACAATTTAATCCAGATGATGGTGAGATTAGAATAACGGGTATTTGGACCAAAGATTCACAAGAGGATTTCTTTCAAGTTGCAACACGTTCAGATGGTTCAAATCAAGGTTCACCTTATTTTGAAGTTAAAAATGGTATAGAATTTCATTATAGTAGAGGTCAAGCAACAATAATTGGTCGTGGTTCTATATTACCATCGGGTATGGTTAAAATTAAGAAACAAGGAGAATTCTTTTTTGGTGCTGGTGTTCCAGTTCATTTCGAAATTTTCGATGATGGTTGCACTGTTTCTTTCTCTTTATGGGAAACTACTCATAATACTAGTATCACAATTGAAACTACTTGTACAAATAAAAACTTAACAAACTATTTGGTAATTCATAATAGAGAGAAAATTAATACAAATAGTATGTCCTCTTGGATTTCAAATTTGAAGGTTTCAAGATGGGATAAATCAACACCACGTAGAAATCGTTATAGAAGATTAACTGATAAGAGATTAAATTTAAATACTAGTATGTAAATTTTAATTTTAATTTTAAATAAAAATAAAAATAAAAAAAATAAAAAATTAAAAATAAAAAAAATCAAAATTAAAAAAATATTCACTGGGAAATCTGGACAAATCTTGGTTTTTTTTTTTTTTTGTTTTTTTCTCAAAATCCAAGTGCATGTTGTGGATCCCCAACTTTTTTATTTTTTTATTTGAAATTATAAAAAAAAATTAATTTTAAATTAATTAATAAATTAAAAAAAAAAAAACAATAAAAAAAAAAAAAATCAGTTAAACAACAAGGATTACAATAAAAACCTTTAAAAGAACACTCGGTTCTTAAATATATAAGAAAATTTTAAATAATTTAAGTGTTACTTGTGAAATTAAGTTATAAAAATAATTTAATTTAAAAAAATAATAATTTAAAAAAAAAAAAAAAACTGAACAAAGTTTCAAATTGATATAAAAAAAAATCTCAAACAATTAAATTTCAAAACAAAATAAAAAAGACACAACAAAAATTTCAAATAAAAAAAATTAAATAAAAAAAAATAAAACAATTATGGATTCACATAAAGATATAAATTTCAGTATTTGGTTTTATGACCAAGATCTAAAAAGTTACATCAGAATTTTAAATGACAAAGGGAAAGAAATTCAAATTGGAAATAATGAAACTAAAAATTTTAATGTTGCACTAAATCAAGATTTAAATTTTAAATTATTTTCTAAACAATATTTGGGTTTAGAAGGTTCAATCCGTATTAATATCGACAAAGATAATGAAATAAGTTGTACCAATACAATTGATACTCCAATCTCTATGGATTTTATATATGACAAGACAAATAATATTATAAAATTCAATATAACCAACAAAAGAAAGAATTTAAATAAAGTGGAAAATAACTCATTCTTCACTTTGGAAAAATCAACATTTGAAAGGAATGTCTCTGAAAGGAGTTATAATTCTCTTAAAGTTGTCCAAAGAAATTCAGCAAAGAAACCAATTTTTGTTGACATTGGTAATACTCGACGTATTACTATTCCACCAATTAGAAAGGTAATTGAAAAAGAAGAAATCGACTCAAAGGGAAAAATAATAAAAAAACCCACTGTAATTTGTAATTTCTCACCATTAAGTTCTGTTATATATGATTTAACAACCTATGACAAAAATGGTAATGAATTAGGAAAAGGTTTTGTCACTATAATTTTAAACGTAAAATCTACTTTTAGCTCCAAAATATTTGAAATTGAAAAATCAAAAATGCCTTCAAATTTAAAAATTAAATCAGTCCATCACAACGGAAAAGGTACTGAATTTATTTTTATTAATGAACATTCTTTGGTTGGGACTGCTGCTTCTTAAACTTTTTTTTTTTTTCATTTTATTAAAATTGTACATTTTTTCTTTTACTTTTTTTTAACTATATTTTTTAAAAATTTATAAATAAACTATAATTTAAGGATAATATTATCCAATATAAACCATTTTTTCATTAATATTAATAAAAAAAAAAAAAAAAAAAAAAAAAAAAAAAAAAAAAAAAGAAATAAAAGTGAAAGAAAATGTTGGAAATGATTTGATTGAAATAAATAAGGTTTTTTTTATTTTAATTTTATTTTATTTTATTTTCTTCTTTAATATTTTCTTAAAATTGATATAAAAATTTAATCCTTATCAAACTTTGATTTCAAAGCCTCAAAAGAAGGATTTGATTTACATTTTGAAATTGGATATTTAGTATTACTTGTATTATTGTTGCTATTTTTATTATTATTAATACTGTTGGTATAATTAATAGCAATACCATTATTATTATTATTATTAATGCTGTTATTACTATTATTATTATTATTATTATTATTATTATTATTATTATTATTATTATTATTATTATTATTATTATTATTATTATTATTATTATTATTATTATTATTATTATTATCTGTAGGTGTTGATGAAGAGATCTTTTCATTAATCATTGAAGCATAAAAAGAAGGAGCTAATGGGGGTGGTGGTAAACTAAATCCGCCAACACTATTACTGACACTATTACTGACACTACGGTGTTGTTCTGATAATGAACTACCACTTGATAAAAATGAATCATCCCTATTATTGCTACTTTCAATTCCACTTGATAAATCAGCTGATGATGATGGTGATGATACTGATGAAAAAGTATTTCTTGAAGCATTACTATTATTTTTCATACTATTATTATTATTATTATTATTAGCACTGTTATTATTGTTATTATTATCAGTGATTGATATTGGTACTGCTTTATTTCTAAATGCTGATAATCTTTTTGATTTTAAATTTGGATTTGGTTTATCAGGTACAATTCTTTCCCATTTAACTTGATGAGGTTGTTGATGATCATGAGTGGGTCTATTGTTATTATTTGATATTGGACTGGTTGAAGTTGAACCCATTGGACTAGTTGAGCCGACTGGACTTTGAGGAGCAGATAAAGTTGAAGGTGAAGATGAAGTTGAACTTGATCTAATATCATAGTCTGAATTGGTTGGGTTATCATCTTTTGAAACTTCAACTAAATTCTTTAATTCCTCAGTTGGATGCATTGACATATCGATATTAATTTTATTTTCATTTAAGGAGACAGCAGTTGATGACTCATTATTATTTGAACCACTAACTGTATCGATATCAATGTTTGATTCATGTTCATCAGAATTACCACCACTACCAACACCAACAACTCCTACACCACCAATACCAACGCTGCTACCACCTGTAAGTATTTGATAGATACCTTGATCTTGCATTTTCAATCTAAGATTTTCTAAATAAGTAATAATTTGTTGAAAAGATGGACGATCATCAGGGTTTGAAGTCCAACACATTGTAATGAGATCTCTAAACTCTGGTAAACAACTATCGGGTATTGGTGGTCTGAATGAGTCTTCCAATACCATTGAAATCCATTGAATTTGAGCGAAATCTTTGTATGGTATTTGACGACTTATACATTCCCATAATACAAAAGCAAAACTATATACATCGGCTTGTTGAGAATAATCGGTTAAACCTTTCAACACTTCAACGGCCATATAACATGGTGTACCAACAGTTTTTGTCATACGATTATCGACAACTCTAGAGAGTCCAAAATCAGATATTCTAATATTCCAATCTTGATCTATCAATAGGTTACCAGGTTTTAAATCTCTATGAATGATACCTAGTGAATGAAGATAATTCATACCTTTAGCTACTTGTAATGCTAAATGAACGATACGAGCATTTGATAGTGGACATATGTTGGCAGTAATGACACTATATAATGAACCACGTGAATAATAGTCACAAACCAAATACATTTTACCAGGTTGAGCCGAACCACCAACACAATGAACGATATTATCATGACGAAGAACCGACATGATAGTTGCTTCACTATGAAATTCTCTTTCACTAAAACCCAACTCTTCCTCATTGAATTGTTTGACGGCGATTTCATAACCTTTCCATTTACCACGTTTGACAACACCACTAACACCACGACCAATCTCTTTGGTTAATTCTAAATCCGATTGAGAGATATACTTTAAAACACTGATTTCACCTTGTCTAACGAATTCTATTAAATATTGTAAAAATAATTTACCACCACCATTGACTATTCTTTGTTTGTATTTATCGTGTCTAATTAGATGTGATAATATGTAAGAGATTGATTTTGATAGTGATGAAGTTGAATCACGATGAAGTAATTCTATGAACTTATCGATATCATCTACACCCATATTCTCTACACATGTTGGATCATATTTACAAAGGTTTGCCAATGTATTAACTATAAAAGGTGTTTCAACTGATAAACTATCAAATAATGATGAAACCAAATAGGGTATTATACCACTTTGAATTAGATGTTTCTTACATTGATCATTTGGTGAATTTGATATGATCATAAATGATCTAAATGCTTCTGATCTAACAGAACATTCATGACATATTATAAACTGTTTCAATAGGTTCAAGCCATTGCCACGACTAAAATGATCATGTATTTTCAATGATGTAGTTGATACCAACATATTTGAAATGGTTAATGATAAGAAAAATACATAATCAGTTTCCTCTTTGAAAATTTGATTAAATTCATATCCATACTGTTTCAGATTAATCTCATTATTATTTGAAATTATATAATTAATAGTATTTGATTCCCATTGACAAAACATTGGTATTCCAAAATAACCACTCTTATCATGTGTTGGCGTTATCAAATCCAATATACCATTACTAATTAAAAATGTACACAATGATTCATTAACACAAAAATTTGAAAATGATTTAAAAATTAATACTTTTTTTGAAATCTCTTGAAATTCTTTACAATATTCTAATAAATTTGATAATAATTTAATATTTGATTCTTTTTTTAAATCAACTTTAATAAATGATAAAATAAATAAAAAAAGTTAATTAAAAATTACTACTAATTAAAATTATTTATCATGATTTAAATAAACTTACAACTTGATGAAAGATTTGAAATAGTTTTTAATGTACAATTTACAGTTATATTATCTTGAATTGATAATAAATAAATTAAAGTTTCTTTAATTGAATCAGAAATTAAATATTCATTCAATTCAAAACTAATTTCTGATACTCTTGATAAAAAGATTGCACATGATCTTGGACAATCTATAAAATCTGATCTTGCAATTAATGATATTACATCTATACCAACCTCTTTAAAAAATCGATTTAAAAATGGTTTATAACACGATAAAATACATAAACTACTTGCAACTAATTTTCTTAATTCCATAAAATTACTCCAATTATCTAATGAAACTAATTTAAATATAAAATCCATTCCAAATTCTTTTAAAACTCTTTCTTTATTTTTATCTAAATATAAAAAATAAAAAAAATTAATATTATTATTTTAATAAATTAATTAATTAACTAATTTACTAATTATTATTATTATTATTATTATTATTATTATTATTATTATTATTATTATTATTATTATTATTATTATTATTATTATTATTATTTACCTTTTTCAATTAATTTTGCAAATATACCAATAATATGTATTTGAATTGTTGGATCAGGATAAAACATTAAATTCATTAAACCTTCAATACCAAATGAAAATAATTTATCAATTGTTGAAGGTTTATTTGACATTAAAGTAATTAATTGAACAACCTCTTCAATCCATTCATTTGAGAATGCTAATTCCTTTAGATTTGGATTTAATTCGTCAATGATTGTACAATGAAATGGTGAACCACAAATTGGTGTATCATCAATTTTTATACTTATTGAATATTCGCCATAGATTATTGGTTGAAGTTTAAGTAATGAATAGTCGGATTTACGTTGTTCATAAGTAAAGGCCATTTTACGATCCTCCACTGATATCGAATCCTTTTTAATTACATCAATTTGAAAATTTAATGATGTATTTACAATTAACATTCCCTTTGAATCAACTCTATATAATTTAATTTCATAAATGACACCTGATATACCTCTATATAATCCTTTACCAACTGCAAAACATAATGCTGGACATTCTTCACCTTTCTTACTTGATAATACATGAATACGACCACCACCACTACCACTTAATATCTCATCCATATTACTCATACTACTCATACTAAGATTTGTAAAATGTGGTAATTTCTCCATACTATTAGATTGAGTTTTCTTTGGTGGTACTAAAAATTCTGATGGTATCTCTTTCTCTAATGCTACCATTTGTAATTCTGTTCCTTCATATATTTTATAATCTTTAACTAATCTATAACTTTGTAATAATTTTGAATATGCCTTGAAATTAAAAAAAAAAATAATAATAAAATAATTAGTATAAATACATATATAGGTTTGTTTAATTTATAAATCTATTGTTTTTAATAATAATAACAATAATAATAATAATAATAATAATAATAATAATAATAATAATAATAATAATAATAATAATAATAATAATAATAATAATAATAATAATAATAATAATAATAATAATAATAATAATAATAATAATAATAATAATAATAATAATAATAATAATAATAATATACTTTTGAAGTTTCTCTTGGGTTAATTTCATCAACCACTTTTAAATATAATTGTTGTCTTGCTGGTGGTATTTGAAAAAGATTGAATAAAAGTGTTTTAATCATCCATATTGATTGATTCGGATGAATTTCTAAAAACAGTTTATTATTACTATTATAATTTATTAAAGTACCATTACTATTATTAGCACCATCTCCGCTTTGTTTCGCATTGTTTACATGAACCAACACTCTCATTCTCGAAAATGTGTGGGGGTTTTTATATTTTCAAAAAAACATAAAAATACCACCATACACGTTTATATATATAAAAGGTTATAATTTTTTTTTTTTTTTTTTATTGTTGCAAAATTTTGATTAAGATTTGTTTTTTTTTTTTTTTTATTATTATTATAAAATTTTTGATTAAGATGTACTTTTTTTTTTTTTTTTTAAATTTAATTTTTTTTATATTTTTTTTTTTTTTTTTTTCTCCTACTGTTTTTTGATTTTTGATTTTTTTTTTTTTTTTTTTAATTTTTTTTAAAAAATTTTTTTTTATTTTTTAATGTGATATATAGTTAGATTGGGTTGGGTTGATTGATATTAATACTGATTTGTGAATTGTGGTTTTTTTTTTTTTTTTTTTTTTTTTTTTTTTTTTTTTGTTTTAAAAATTTAATTTTATAATTATTTTTTTTTTTTTTTTTGTTTTAAAACTTAATTTTTTAATTATTTTTTTTTTCTATTTTTTTTTTCACTTTTTCTATTTTTTCTCAAAACAAAAAAATAGGAAGCCAAACGGAACTTTCTTTTGAAACATATGAACAAGCATATATGTGATTATAATTCGGCTTTTTTAGAATAAAAAAATAAATTTTATAAAAATGAAAATAATTTTTTTTCGAATTTTCGAGTGATCATTTTTTTTTTCATTTTTTGGTTCCACTCCAAGCATAAGAAGTATATTTTTTTTAAATTTAAAGTCAAAAAAAAAAATAAAAAAAAAAGAGATTTTTCTGAATCTTTTTTTTTTAATTAAAAAAGTTAAATGATTATTTTAAACATATTTAATTAAAATATTAAAAAAAAAAAAAAAAAAAAAAAAAAAAAAAAAAATCACCAAAAGAATATTATTAGGAAAAATTTATTGAGGTTGCTTGTATTAGTTTAAAAAAAAAAAAAAAAGAACAAACAAAAAAAAACACTGGTGATTTGGTTATTAAAAAATAATTGCCATTAGTAAATAAAAAAATATTAAAAAAAGACTAAACAAAAAAAAACACTGGTGATTTGGTGATTCAAAAAAAAAATAATTGCCATGAGTAAATAAAGAAATTAAAAAAAATATTAAAAAATAAAAATATAAAAAGATAAATAAGTTTCATCACATTTTTTTATTTTTAAACTTCGAATTTTAAAAAAAAAAAAAAAAAAAAAAAAAAAATTACCAACAGATTATTAGGGTTCGGAAAAATAAATTTATGAGGTTGTTTTTAAAAAAAAAAAAAAAAAAAAGACTAGAAAATTAAAAATAAATAAATAGTTGTCTAAATAAATGTTAAAAGACAATCTTACAATTTTTACGGATTAGTGATAAGATGAGCCTGGTCTTTGGGAATTTTTAAAAAAAAAAAAAAAAATCAAAAAAATCAAAAATATCTTGGCACCCAGCCGAAGAAAAAAAATAATTGTTCCATTGGTGAGTGGAATCAAAAAAAGAATGTTCATCTTATCTAAAAATAGTAAATGAATGGTTTTTGTTGAGAAAATTCATTGGGGAATTTTGAAAATCCTTAAGATTAAGATGGGATTTGTTCGTAATTTATTGCTGTGCATTTGAAATTAAATACCACAGAGTTATTTTTATTTTATTTTTATTTTTATTTTTTTTATTTTTTTTTTTTTAACAATAATAGTTTTTAGTATAAATAGTTTTGTTTTTGTTAAAGCTCAACACCAAATTCAAACAGTTGGAAAAAACAAATAAATAAATTAAAATTTTTTTTTATAAAAAAAAAAAAAAAAAAAAAAAAACAATACATATATATATATTTATAAAATAAAATGAAATTATCATATACAATCTTTTCACTATTTATAATTTTTAATTGTTTTTATTATTTTTCAGAGTAAGTTTAAAAAACTTTTAAATAAAAAAAAAAAAAAAATAGTATTTAATTAATAAAATTTAATTATAAAAAAATATTAGAGCCCAATCAATTACTTCTATTAGTAGCATTTATAAAGGAATAACTCAAAATGTAACATTAACCGGTACTGGATTCACACAAACAACAAATCTTACACTTAAAAATACTTTTTCATTTTATGGAGTTGTAATTCAATGTCCATCAATAGTTTTTAGTAAGTTTTTTTTTTTTTTTTTTTTTAAAGAATTTCAATATTAATATTTTATATATAAAAAAAAAAAAAAGTTAATTCAAATAGTATGCAATGTGAAATTCCTTTAGCATGGGCATCGGATTATACTCAAGTTGCAATTAATAATACATATAATTCAAGATATCTTACAGCCATCTCTACCACAATGGATAAAGTTGAAATTTTATCATCAAGAATTGTAAAAGTTACAGGTGATGCTTTATTACCAGTAAATTCTACTTTCCAACTTCAAATATACAATAACACAAAATATAATCTTACATGTAAATCTGAAACATTATACAAGGTTTATTCATGTGAAATTCCATTTGATAACTTATTAACCAACTGTTTTAGAATTAATTATATTGATTCTTCAAGTTCAACTTATGAATATGTCTATTTAGGTATGTAGAAAGTTTATTTTTTAATAAGAATGATATTTTTAAAAAATAAATTACTAACATTAAATTTATATTATTATTGAAAATAATATTAATAGGACCAACATTAAATTCAATTGAATTATTAGGAAATTCATTGAAATTTGATGCAGATGTTCATTGCCCAACTACAGCTCCATCTTTAAGTATTATTATTAACTCTATCCCATTCTCAAGTAATATCCAAAATTCATTTGGTAATACTTATTTATATCAACCAACATTCACTCTTTGTACCGACTTTTCCAAATTATTTAATATTTCCATTACTGCCTCCTTTTCTTATTCTTCTTCAATTAAGTTTACTTCAAATATGATTAAATTTGATTGTTCCATTGGTAAAGCTACTTCCTCTGATAATGGAACATCCACTCCTGTACCAACTTCTGAACCTTCCTCCACCCCAACTCAAACTCAAACTCAAACTCCAACTCCAACTCAAACTCAAACTCAAACTCCAACTCAAACTCATACACCAAAACCAACAATCCCAAATGAAACAAGTGAATTTTATGATTCCTCTGCATCAAATCTCTCGATTACTAGCACTTTCTTTATTTTATTAATGATTGCTTTATTATTTTGAATAATTAACAAAATAACAAAAAAAAGATATATAAACAAACATCAAAACATAGATGTATAAATAAATATTTTAATTAAAGAAATATTTAAATAAAATTTATTTTTATAATTAAAAAATAAAATTAAAAATAAAATTAAAATTAAAATTAAAATTAAAATTAAAATTAAAATTAAAATTAAAATATAAATATAAATATATTGTAAATCCACTTGAATTTAGAAAATTATTAATATTTTTAATTATTATAATAAATATATAATTTTTTTTTTTTTTTTTTTAAAAAAAATTTATTTACAAATAATTAATTACAATAATTCTTATAATAAAATAAATATTTTTTTAAAAATCCAACCACTTTGTTGATCCCATTATATGGTGAATTGTAATTTCGAAATATTGCGCAAATTTTACAAAATATATTTATAAATAAATATTTAATTTATTGATTATTTTCTTTTTCTTTTTTTGGTACATTTTTAAATTTAATTGTACCATTTTCAGTTACACCAACCTCAAGACCTAAATCTTTAAGTTCATCATTATTTGCAACACCTTTAACTTTCAAACTTTCAATTAAATTTTGATTCTCTACATTATCTTCACAAAGATTTCTAATTGCAAATACTGACCATTCTTTAATATCTATATAAATTATTAGTATTATTATTATTATTAGGAAAAATCATAATCTTAGTAACTTATTTATTTATTTATTTATTTATTTTAAATTATTATAATAATGATTATTATACATACATGGATTATTAACATCAAAACGACAATGATTTAAAATGATTTCAATACCACCTAATTCACGAATTTCATCTTGATTACCTCTATTTTTGTAAGATAAATTACCTAAAATACGAATGAGTTCAATTTTGAAACCTTTATCTTGTGATTCAATATTTTTATTAAACCCTTTTGATGTTACAGTTTCACCATCTGTTGTTGTTGATGATGATGATGATGATGATGATGATGATGATTTGTTTGTATCACTACCATAATTACCATGTAAAGAACCAATACAAATAGCAACTAAACCTTTTTTTCTTAATAAAGTATTTAAATCGAATTTTTTAGAAGCAGATGGATCAATTGCACTATCCTTTGAGAATGGATCATTTAGAATTTGATTAACTGGATCCTCTTCCCCCTCTTGTTGTTTAGTTGGTATTTGGTTTGGTTTAAATATTGATAATGATAATGATAACATCTCTTCAGTGTATGATGTAATATTTGCAAATATTTTAATAAAGAAAAAGATTGCATCGAAATCTGATTGATTTAAACTTGTTGTCAATTGTTGAGTTTCAACTTTTAAATCTTTACGAGCGAAGTCTAAATTATATAAACTTGCCAATTCATCAATCATGAAATAACAAGTCTTTAAATCAATTATTGAATCTTTTTCAATATATTCTTTAATATTCTTCTTATCACCATCATGTATAATTGAATCTAAAAGATTTAATAATTTAACTTGATTTTTATTTGTTTTACCTGTTGTTGTTGTTGTTGTTGAATCTGTTGTTGAATCTGTAGATTCTGTTGTTGTTGATTCAGTTGTTGATTCAGTTGTTGATTTAACTAATTCAGTTGAATATTTATTATCTGATAATGATTTATATAAATCAATGAATAAATCATTGATAAATAAACTTTTGGAAATTAAATGAATCCAATGAAAATTTTGAGTATTATATTCGTGATCGAATGTATCATCTTCTTTAATTAACTCTATAATTAATTGAACTAATCTTTTATTACAAACTAAATCTTTCATTCTATCTTTACTATTTAATATACAATTATAAATTAACATTAAATTGGTTGGTAATAATTTAAATTCATCATTATCTTTATATTTTTCAATTAATATTCTAAATGTTAAAAAAATATATTATATGTTAGTGTGTGTATTTATATATATATATATATTTACATATATGTTTTATCTCATGAGAATATAAATATATATAATTACATTAAATTATTTGGATAGATATTTGACCATAATAAAGATTGAGTTTTATCATTTAAAACAATACCATTAATTAATAATTGATATAATGATGTTAGGATATTTTTTTTATTAAGAGTTATTTTAATATTATTATTTTCATTTATTAGTTGATTTATTATGAAATTTATAAAATTTGAATTTGAAATTATAATATTTTGATTCTCTGAAACATTTGCGCATAAGTTTCTTAAAAATCTAATTGATGTTAAATTGAATTTAAATAATTTTTCATTATTATCACCATTTGCTGTTGTTGACTTTATTATATAATTCATTAAGATATTTAAAAATTCATTATGTTTATTTGATATTTCTTTTCTAACATCAAATTCTTTTGAAAGGTTAAATAATTCTGTGATATCTGTAATCATTGTATCCTCATCCTCTCCATTACTAATTTCTTTTGATAAACATTCTAATAATGATTTTATTATTTCTGTTGTTGAATTTACTTTCATATTTTTATTTATTTGTGTTTTGTTTTCAAAAAAAAAAAAAAAAAAAAAAAAAAAAAAAAAAAAAAAAAAAAAAAAAAATTGTGATTTTGTTTCGTTTCAGATTTCAAGCTAATTTTTAAATTTTTTTTTTTTTTTTTTATTCATTTTTAAGATAAAAAAAAAAAAAAAAAAAAAAAAAACCAAAAACAGAATGGTTACATTCAGTTTATTATATTTTTTTATCATTTTGTGTATATTTGAGTTCTCCATTATAATATAATTTTTTTAAAATTAAAAAAAAAAATTAAAAAAATAATTTTGGGGTGTTTTTTTTTCACTTTTTTTTTTTTTTTTTTTTTTGTATTTGTTTTGTGGTAGATTTATAAACTATCAATTATTTTTTTATTATTTATTTTTGCATTTGAAATTTTTAATAAATGGTAGTAGTTAATGGCTTTTAATTCATTTATCCTATTTTTTTCATTTATTTGTTTTCTTTCTTCTTCAGTTAAAATTGGATTTGTAATTCTCAATATTTCATTTGATTTCGATTTTGAAGAACAACAACAACAACAATCATCGTCATTAATTATATCAGAAGAATATTTTAGTAATCGACTACTATCATCTTTTGATAAACCTATTTTTGAATTATTCTCTAAATGATTTTCTAAATCTAATTTTAATTGTTCTTGTCTCCCAAATTCTAATATTTGTTCATTTCTTTCTTTTTCAATTGCTTCATGTTCTTCTATTAAAAATGCATATATTGAAGTATCCATTTAATATATAAATAAATATATTAGTTATTTATATATTTATATTTTGGATTTGTTTTAAATAAAATTAAAAAAAAAAAATAAAAAAATAAATAAATAAATAAATAATTAAAAAAAAAATATAAACAATTTTAAAATAATTATAAATATTATTTGAAAATAAAAAATTACTAATATTTATAATTCTTTTTTATTTTTATTACTTTTTTAAATAAATATTTTTTTTTTTTTTTTTTCATTTTTTTTTTTTTTTATTTTCTTCACTTAAACACAACCCCTTATTTTGACATCGAAATAAAACTCACGCCACTATTTTTTATTATTTTTAATTATTTGTTTTTTTATTTTTATTTAAATTATTATTTTTTTTTTATTTTTAATTATTTTTTTTTTTTTTTTTTTTTTTTTTTAATTATTATTATATTTTTTATTTTCAAAATTAACACTAATTATTTTTTTATATTATTTCAATTTAAAAGATGAGTAATAGTGGAAAAACTTTAAAGTTTTTAGCAAATAGTGTATGGAGAGGTTCTTTAAATGGTTCTGGTATGACAACTAGTGGTGGAAATGCATTTAAAAAAGGTATACAAATATAAATATTAAAATATGTAAAATAATATTTAGTACTAATAATTAAAAATAATAAAAAACAATTAAAAAAAAAAAGGTCTACCATTAGAAGTACCATCTTTAGCGAGAGGTTTACCAGATTCAAAACAAGATGAAAATAAAACTAACCCTGAAGAACTTGTAGCCGCTGCACATAGTGCTTGTTTTACTATGACTTTAAGTGCTATTTTAGGTGCACATAAGTTATCACCAAAGGAAATAGATACCAAAGGAACTTTAACATTGGAAAAAAGACCAGATGGTTTCAAAGTTTCAAGTATTCATTTAACTTGTAGTGGAAATGTACCAGGTATTGATGAAAATAAATTCAAAGAATATGCCAACATGGCAAAAAAGAATTGTCCAATGTCAAAGTTATTTAATAATAATTGTGATATTTCATTAGATGCAAAATTAGTTTAGGTCTAAAACCAAAACCAAAACAAAACAAAACAAAAAAAAAAAAAATTATTTGTAAAAAGAAAATAAAAAAAAAATAAAAATTAAATTAAAAAAAAAATCTTTTTTTTTTTTTTATAATAATAAATATTAATTTCAAATAAAAAAAAAAAAAAAAAAAAAAAACAGAGTATCTATTAATTCAAAAAAACAAAAAGTATTAAGATCAGGATTATCATATTTTTAATTTTTTTTTTTTTTTTTTTTTTTTTGATGATTTTATTAAATTTAATTAATTTTAATGTTTTTTTTTTTTGGATTAAAAAAAGAATAATCTGATTAAGGAATAATTTTTATTTTTATTTTTATTTCAAAATTTTTTTTTTTTTTTTGTTTTTTTGAAATTTAAAAATAATTTTTATTAGTAATTGTTTTTTATCATAAAAATGATATTAATAAACATTAATTGAATATTGTTGGCAATGAGGTCTTCATATTAATATTTAAAAGACGCTAAATTGGGGGTTGATTTTTATTTATTGCTAATGTTTTTTTTTTATTTAAAAAAAATTTAATTTAATTTAATTTAAATGAATAAAAAGAAAATAAAAAAAAAAAAAAAAAAAAAAGTAATAAATAGTATGTTTATTTTACAAATTAATTTGTTATAGATTTTCACACTTTTTTTCCTCACTCTATAATTTCAAACATCAACAAACATATACACACACAATTATCCATGTAGATAAAAAAAAAAAAAAAAAAAAAATAAATAAAATAAAATAAATAAAAAAAAAAAAAAAAAAAAAAGAAAAATAATAGTAAAAAAAAAAAAAAATCAAATATATCACACATACAACCACTTTCAATACTATAAGTAGTAGTGGATATTTTTACACTATAATTTTTAAAAAATATTTTTGAATGTGTCTGTAAATATATGTCTTGAATAATAATATTTGAATATTATCAGTGTTACAATAAACTTTTTTTTTTTTTTTTTTTTTTTTTTTTTTTTAAGATTAAATAATAAAACATAAAATGTAAGTATTACAAATAATAATTTAAAAATTAATATTTACTCTTTGATATTAATATTAATATTAATATTAATTTTTTATTTTTTTTTTTTTTATTTTTTTTTTTTTTTTTTTGTTTCTATGCAAAAAAAAAAAGAAATTATACTTTTATTATTATTATTATTATTGTTATATTATTTTAAATAATAATAATAATAATAATAAAAATGGTATCAAAAATATTACCAGGATTATTAAAGAAAATATTAGGTAATTACATTGAAGGATTGGATACATTGTCAATACCATGGTGGAAAGGTCAAATTGTTTTAGAGAATTTAAAATTCAAAAAAGAGTTATTTTCATCCAATGAATTACCATTTGATTTATTAAGTGGAGTTGTCAAACGAGTTGTAATTACAATACCAATTTTACATTTTTTAAAAGATCCTATAGTGGTTAATATTGATGGAGTATTTTTACTATTTGGTCCAAAAGATATAATTAATACATTTAGTAATTATGGTAATGATAAATCTAATAAAAAAGATATCGTTATTGATGATAATGATGGTGGAATTTCAATCGATAGTAATAGTAATAATAATAATAAAAAGAATGCGCCATCATCATCTTCATCTAATGATGATTTTTTTAAAAAACCAAATTTAACAAAAGAAGAATTAAAAAAAATTCAAATTCAAATTGATAAAGAACAATCGAAAGAATCAAATGATGGTTATTCAGCTGATAGTGAAAGTTTTAAATTTAGGATGATAAAGAAATTATTGAAATGTATTAGAATTCAATTAAATAATCTTCATATTTGTTATCAAGATGATTCAACATCACCAGGTGAAATATTCTCTGTTGGTATTACAATGGAGTCATTTACATTTCAAACTACAGATTCGCAATGGGTACCATTATCAAAGAATACTTCAACTCATCAACAACAACAACCAACTTTTAATCCATATGTTGGATCACAACAACAACAACAACAACAACCACAACAAAACACTGAAATTAATTATGAAAATGATAGTGAACATAATCCATTCATGAATAATAAAAATAGTGATGAAGGGATATCATCATCATCATCATCGTCATCATTTAATAATAATAATTTAAATATACCAACATTAAATTTAAATGATAATTATATGGATTCTGAAGCATATACAACAAATACACAACCAACACCAAAAAGTGAACAATATCAACAGCAACAACAACAACAACAACCATTAGGTCAAATAGTTGATCAAATTATAACATATAAATTGGCAAGTATATTTAATTTTTCAATTTATTGGGATTCACAATTTGGAAAGACAAGAATGGTAACACCAGAAGATATGGATGTATTGTTAATGCATTCAATACCAAGGCAAAAAGCAAAGATTAATCATAAATATATACTTCAACCGATTAGTGGATTTTTAAAGATTTGTTTAACTGAAGATTCAATTGAAAGTGTTAATAAGGAGGGTGTATTCAATTCTATTGCAAATAATTTCAATGTTTCAATTGGATTGAAACAAATTGATTTACAACTAATGGATATTCAATATAGGGATATGTTAAATTTATTATCATTTTATCAAGATTGGCGAAGAGTTTTAAGATATCATAAATTTAGACCCCATTGTAGAGTTAAAGGAAATGCTAGAATTTGGTGGCATTTTGCATTCCGCTCAATCATTTCCGATTTTAGATCAAAGAAAACTGAAATGACTTGGAAGGAAATTGAAGATTCTAAAAGAGTTAGAGAATGTTATATTAAACTTTACACAGAGAAATTTATAAAAGGAAAGTTGGGTAGATTGGATCAAAACCTTATCGATGAAATCGAGAAAAAAGTAACCTATGAAGATATTGTATTGTTTAGAACCATCGCTGAAAAGGATTTAAAAGTTACAAAAAGAAAAGATTTAGATCAATTCACAGAGAGTTCAGGTTGGTGGTTAGGTGGTTGGTTAGGATTTCAACATCATCATCAAAATAATAACCAAGATAAAATAACATTAACCAATGAACAGTTAACATTCTTGGAACGGTATTTAAAGGTTAATCTTAAAGTTTTAGCTGGTAAACCTCATTCATCAGTTTCATTGATTTTCTTTTTAAATGTTAAACGTTTGTCAATTTCAATTTTAGATTGGCAAGAGAATCATACAGTTGTACCATTAGCAAACATTGATATAACCGAAGTTAATTTACAAATGGAACAATCTCATAATACAAAATTAAAATTCTCTGCTGAATCTTTAGATATTTTCGATAGATGTTCACCAAATACAAAATTTGAAAATATTATATTAGAGAAATCAAGATTTAATTCTTCAAATATTAATCCAGATAATAGTGCTAATAGTATTGGTTCATTCATACTTGATCGTCAAATTTCAAATTCTGAATTTCTAAATGGTGTTTATACTGGTGTTAATGGTACTAATAATAATAATAATAAGAAATTTATTGATATATCAATTGTATTAAATCCACCAGAGGATACAACAGATTATTTCATTTATTTTAAATTGGAGCCATTTTATTTCATAAATTCAAAACCATTCGTTGATACAATGATACCATTCTTTACACATGCAAATCAAGAAGCATTAGATCGTTTGAAATATTCATTCATAAAGAAAATTAAAATACTTCAAGAATATTTAATAAATGAATTAAAACATTTAGTTAGAAATCAAAAAGTTGCAGATATTAAATTAGATATAGCAATACCAGGTTTAGTATTCCCAGAATCTTATGATCGTGAAGATACTATGGTATTGGTTTGTAATATGGGTAATTTAATATTAAAAACTCAACCACACAACAGTGAATGGGATTCAATGGATTTCTCTGAAATTAATGAACAAGATGAAACTGATGAAATTTTCGTACGTTATTGTAATCTTTTAAAAGATAGAGTTAAATGGTGGTCTGATAATTGTCCAATTAAAAAAATTAATGAACCAATTGAAAAACAAAGTTATATAATAAATTATGTTCAACAACATAGACAAACAATTGAAAATCTTGGTACTGGTAATGGTATAAATAATAATAATAGTGGTGGTGGTGGTAATGGTGGTAATGCATCTAATTCAAGTGAAGATGATGGTAAATATCCAGAACAAGATGATTTAGATGATAGTAAAGTTGAAAAAGAAGGATTTGATAGTTGTGATACAGATTGGAATAAAGTTTCAGTTAATATAAATAATGCTCAGTTTTATGATGGAATAGTTTTAACAATTAGTGATATCTATGTTAAAGTTTGTGATTGTACACAAATTAATAATTTCAATTATTTAATATCACCTTTTAGTTTGGATATATTTTTAGAGTTATGTTCAAGACCATACGATTTAAAATTACCACAAATTAAATGTAAGGCAGAATTATCAGAATTGAATCTACAAGTTTCAGATAAAGAATTATATGAAATCGCAAAGATTGTTGGTAAAAATGGTATTTTAGAATACTTTATGGATATGGATAGAAAATCATCAAAAGAATTAGCTGATATGTATGAAATTGTTCAAGTGAAAAAACCAAAGAAAAAATCATTCGAAGTTCAATTCTCATTATTCTCTGATACAAAATCAATTTTAAATTCAAGAAAACGTACAAAAGAAAGGTTAGTTAAAACTACACTATTAAGATTCTTTTTCACTAGTAATGCAATCAATATGAAATTGAATTATTTAGACTCTTGTACTTTATCATTAACAATGGATCAAATTCGTTGTAGAAGTTTAGTTAAATTTATGCAAATGAATATTCAATTCGATATTTCATCAATTGAAATTAAAGATTCAAATTCAATAACACCAGTATTATCAATTTTTCCATATAATTTAAATAATAATAATAATAATAATAATAATAATAATAATAATAATAATAATAATAATAATAATAATAATAATAGAAATTTAAATAATAATAATAATAATAATAATAATAATCAAAAACCTGAATGTTTAAATGAATTTCCAATTTCAATTACAGCGAAATCAATTAGTAAAAATTCATTAGATTATGATTATATTGATTTTGTATTAACATTAACAACTCAATATATAAGAATTAATTTTCCAAAAGAATGTGTAATGGCATTAATTGCAATCATTGGTACAGTTGTTACAAATACAACCAATTTCTATGAAACTAAGAAATCCATTCTTACAGTTGAAGGTTCATTTTATCAAGGTAGAGTTGGTCAATTTACTCAATCAAACACAACAACAACCACTTCACCACGTTATCATCATCAAAATCATCATAATCATCAACATAAAAAACAAAATCGTCATAGATTATCAACAAGATTAGAAACTAATGAATTTGATCCAAATGATTTGAAATCGAAAATTACAATTAATATACCAAGTTTTGGTTTAACGCTTAGTACAATTGAAAATGATTTAGTTGCATTCCAATTTGAGGATATTTCAATTGATGGTATTTTTCAATTACCTTTAATAGATTGTGAATTAAAGGTTAGAGATATGAAATTCATTGATTATACAGGTTCAGATGGTCCATATCCATATATGTTGATTACACAAAAATCACAATCACCAATGGTACCAGTTGTAAGAATGCATTTAGTTTGTCATTCAAATAGTAAAACTCAAGAATGGGGTTTTTCACGTTTAATCAATATAGCTGTTGGTAAAATTCAAATCACTTTTCTATTACAAACTATAAATTTAATACGTTTATTCATTCATGATATTACTTCATCATTAAAAGAATATTGTCCATTCTTATTTAAAGTTATGGCAATTGTTGATGATAATAATAAACCATCATCAAAAGATAATAATAATAATAATAATAACAATAATAATAGTGACAGTGATAGTGATAGTGATACTGATAGTAGTAGTAGTAGTGAAAACAATTATAATAATAATATTGATTTAAATTCACCAGTTGTTGAAATTGTTAAAAAGAAAAAGAATTTAACAAATTTAGAGATTGAAATTGATAATAATGTTGTAATAGTTCCAAAGAATAGTAGATCAAGATCAGCAATTAGATTTAGTGTTGGAAGAATATTACTGGGGTTAGATCAAATGGATCCAACGGTTGATGCAGTATTTGTAAAGATTTATGGTATTAATATGGCATCGAAATATGAAGATTCAATTGATCCAATCATTTCAGATCCAATTAAAATGGATATTAGATTCATTCATATGTTTGAAACTTCTTTAAAGGATAAATCAATTGAAGTCATTATTAAAATTGATAAAATTCATTTAAAGTTATCTCAATACCAATATAATCTATTATACAATACATATCAACAAAATATTAATCAATCAATTGTACCGGCCCCACCCTCAAATTCATACTCCACTGTCGAAAGACAAGATATTCTATTGGATATTAGGTTAGAGTTTAAAGATTTTGTTGAATTAAATTTAGAAAATGAAAAAACCAATGATTCAAGATTCTTTTCAATGTTAATTCAACGTCCAATTATTTGTTGTTCAGTTTGGAATAATGGTGATTCAGATTTCTTGATTAAAACAACTGGTATAAGTGTACGTGATAAGAATAAATTAGTGGTTGTACCAAATGGATTTCAAGAGATGATCAATATTACACCATATGATTTAGATGTACCAATAAAGAATGTTATTAATCAATCGATTAATGAAGTGTTTTTTGATATAGTTAAAATGAATATCGATGACAATGGTATTGATATTAATATCACAATAGAATATTTAAGTATCTTTTTCGATTTACCTTGGGTTTCGAAATTAATAACATTCTTATCACCAATTATTGATGCCGATTATATTGGTAATAGTTGTTCAAATTCAACTAATAAATCTTCAACAACAATCAATACTCAGTTATTACCCCCACCGCCTCCACCACCACCAATCTCATTAAATAAATCTGGTGTGAATTTAACAAATCAACAACAAAATGAAGAATTTAATTCAAAATTTAATAAGGATTGGAAAATATTCTTAAAAGTTGAAGTATCTGCAAAGAATGCAAATATTATGGTTGGTGATTTAAATAGTAAGAATGAATTAGTATTATTAATGAATTCATCATTATTGATTAATTCACAATTTGGTACTGAAGGTTTAATGAAAATAATATTAGAATATCAATGTATTAAAGGTTTAATTGGTAATAAAACAAAAGATCCAATCTATTCAACTAAAAATCCAAGTGCAACTACAATGTCTTTTATTTCAGCTAGCAGTCGTGATTTGGGTGCTCAAAAGAATACAACTCATTATCTTTGGAAAGAATTAAAGAAATCTTCAAAATTATTTTTAGAAACTTTTAAAACTAATATTCAAGTTTGTTTAGTACCTGAAGGTAATCAATTCTATTTCTGTGAATTAAATGATCTATCATTGGTATTCTCTGGTAAAGCATATAAATATCTATTAGATATTTATGAATGTGTTTCTGATATAATCTATGGTGTTAGTAAATCAAAAGATATTACAAATAATAATTTAGTTCAAAAACATAGTCGTTCATCTTCAATTAGTACAGATTTACCAATACCAATTAATTTAAGAAGAAGTTCTATAATTTCAACAAATTTAATGCAACAACAACAACAACAACAACAACAACAACAACAACAACAACAACAACAACAACAACAACAACAACAACAACAACAAAATAATAATAATAATCAAAATAACCAAGCAAGTAGTAATAATAATAATAATAATAATAATAATGTAAGTGGTAATACAATTAATAATAAAAGTGTACCAAATGTTCATGATAAAACAAAGAATCAATTTTATCAAATTAAAACTAGATCAGTTGAGATGTTAAGAGCTCATCAAACTAGAGTTACAGAGAAATATCAAGCATCATTACCATCAAATGGAAAAATAGCAGAAACAGAAGAGAATGAAAATGGAGATCATACATTTACAAGTGATGATGATGATGATGAAGGTGAAGATGAAGATATTGGTGAAGGTTTTTCATTAG
Source organism: Dictyostelium discoideum AX4 (assembly GCF_000004695.1). Taxonomy (NCBI): domain Eukaryota; phylum Evosea; class Eumycetozoa; order Dictyosteliales; family Dictyosteliaceae; genus Dictyostelium; species Dictyostelium discoideum. The sequence goes on from NC_007087.3 coordinate 2,318,025, forward strand.
ATCATAGTACATCAAGTGCACCAACATCAAGATCAAATTATAACAATATAAATGAACCAATGATTGATTTAAAGAGTAGTAAGAAACAAGATGATTCAAATATGGTTACAAAGATTCAATTCTCACAAATTTCAATATCAATTAAAAATCTGAATATCATTATAATGGATGATCTTAGTAAACATAAAATGAATACACCCATTTTCAATATGAAATTAAATTATGGATTTATGAAAGCAGTTTTAAAGACAACTAGAATTGAAGTTGAATTCGATTCAGTATTTCAAATGAACTATTTCAATAATAGAATTGCATATTGGGAACCATTCATTGAACCTTGGTTATTTAAATCAATGATGACATTGGGTAAAGAATTATCAATCGATATATACAGTACAGATTTATTGAATATTAATTTCACAATACCATTAATGGATAATATAAGTCTTTTCCTTAGAACTTATAGTAAAGAATTTGGTTATCCTTTCAATTTAATTTGTGCACCATCCGATAGTAATAACACTGATAATAGTAGTAATAATGGAAAGAAATCTCATTCAAATCGTCATTCTCTAATTGGACAAATTAAGAAAATTAAAGAAAAAAAGACAAAAACTTCTTATTCACCATTTTTCATTAGAAATAGAACTGGTTCACGTTTAAGATATAGATTGGAAACTCAAGACGGTAAACCGGTTGCAGGTGTAAATCATAAAATGGAAGGTTCAACAGTTCGTGTTGTAAATATTGAAAATTATGGACTATTTTTTGAATTGGATTCTGGTGATTGTTCACCAATTAAATTCTTACCTGATGTTCAAATTAATTTAGAAACATTTAGTCAATTGGTATTGGCAGTCGAGTTATTGGGTGTTGAAAAATCAATTTCAATTCCATTGGATAAAATTAAAATCTATGACTATCAAGTTTATTTGGATAGTTCAACCAGTACAAAACTTTATGCAAATATTGGTATTAAAAATGGTACGAAATTAATCACAATTCAATTCCCTATAGTTTTAAAGAATTTAACATCATTCCCAATCGATATTGCAACGGTAACTAGTGGATTTGGTGATACTCAAATGCCAAACTATTCAACTACTATTAGAGTTGGTCAAGCAAGAGCACCATTACCAATCAATCGTATGAGAAATGTACAAATTAAATTTAAACCATCAGGAGACCAATACAAGTGGAGTACTGAAGCATTGGATGTGAATAATGTTATTGAAGGTGAAGATAAATTCTCTTGTATTTTAAAGAATGGTGAAAAAATATACTACATCAAAGGTTACATTTTCAAAAAGAATCAATGTTTTATCATTAAACTTTGTCATATGTTAAAGGTTAAGAATCTATTACCTTATCCAATTCAATTCAAATTGAAATCTCCAATTGAAAATATACCACTATTAAAACGTGAAACTCAAGCAACCGTTCAAGATCAAGAGAAAACTGAAGTTTATGAAATTCCATTATTGGATAAATTTAAAATTCAAGTTAGAATCGCTGATAAAGATGGTACATTTGAAAAGAGTGAATGGAGTGAAATTCGTTCAATAGTTGAACGTGAAGATAATAATGAAATTGGTGTTATAACAATATCGGATTCAAATAATCTAATTGTTGATTATCTTCATTTAAATGTAGAATTTGAATCTTATAAAGGTGAAAAAAAGATAGTTTTCTATAATCAATATTGGATTTTTAACAAGAGTGGTTTGAATTTATACTGTAAGAAATCTTATCATTCAAAAGATTATTCAGAGAGTCAAACTCATTTTAATCATCCACTTCAACAATTAGATTCATCAAATACAAACACAACCATTAAACCATCGGATGCCATCATTGTAACACCTGATCAATGGTATTCTCATCAATTAATAAAAGAATCACCATTGTTATTCTCTTTTAAGAAATTAAAAGATATGGAAAATTCAATAAGAATTAGAGTTGGTGATTCAAAATGGTCTCATAAGATATCAATCGCTGCAATTGGTGATCGTGGTACAATTGTAATTGATTCATCAGAGAAAAGACATTCACGTTCTTATCATTTAGGTTTATCAGTAGATTTAGCACCAAATTTAAAAACAAAAATAGTTGTTTTCACACCAAGATTTGTATTTCATAATCTTTTTCCATACACAATTTTAGTTCAACAATGTGGTGCAAACACTGATTCCACTACTATTAGAATTCCTCCATCATGTTCTGTACCATTTTATTATTTCATTAATAACACTGGTGAGTCTTCAAAACCAACATTGAAATTCAAAATTGATTATCAAGAATTTGATTGGTCTCCTCCATTTTCAATTCAAACATTTTCAGATTTTACATTTAATGTATTCAATAATAATAATAATGATAATGTTGAAAATTATAAACAACCTGATATTCATTGTAATCCATATATTAGAATTAAAACCTGTTTAGAAGTTGCAACCATTTTAGTTATTATATCAGAATTAAAAGAACCACCTTATAGAATATTAAATAATACAAAGTATCAACTTTCAATTCAACAGAAAAAAGTTGGTAAAGTTTTAACGGTTGAACCATCTTCATCAATTCCTTATGTTTGGGATTTACCATTGGAAGATCATATTTTAGAGGTATTAGTACATATATCAACCAATCAAAGTGAAAAGGCATCTTATAAGATGGATAAAATTAAAACTTTTAGACCAATGGAATTTAATGATGATCATAATCCTGTGGTTATTAAAGCGATTGTTGAAGCTGATGAATCAACTCGTGTATTAACACTCTCTGATAAGACATCATTTCAAATTAGTAAATATGAAGAAGAGAATTTACGTCAATCATTTAGAATTCATTTCACTGGTATCGGTATATCAGTTATTAATGCAAATCCAACAGAACTTCTTTACGTTTCAATTCATGATATCCTTTGTGAATATTTCATTAGTAGTTTTCTTCAAAAGTTAGAGATGAAAATTACAAATATTCAAGTTGATAATCAATTATCAAAAGTTACACCCTATAGTCATCCAGTTTTATTATTTGCAGATAATCTATTACCAAATACACCATTCTTACAAGTTAGAATAGTAAGATCAATGAAAATGAAAAATATTGATTACTATCATCATGTCTCTTTGAAAATGCAAGAATTAAACATTAAAGTTGAAGAGAAATTCCTTTACGTATTATTGGATTTCTTTAATAGTTTAGATTTCTCATTTTGGACAGGTAATAAAAAGACAAATACTCTACATAATATGGATATGTTAACTCCAATGTATAATGAAGATATTGGTGAAGGATTTATAGATGAAATGGTAGCTCGTGCTCTACCTTCAATCTATGGTAAGAAAATGTATTTCGAATCATTGGATATTGAACCAATTAGTATGTTTTTAACATTTGATCTTTCAAATAAGTCTGGTTCAATCGCAAGTTTAGAACAAGCTCCAATGGTAAAAGCATTTAGAAGAATAGGTTTCGTTATTGTTAGTTTTCAACATGCTCATATATTTTTACATGGTTTCTCATTATCTCATGCATTTGGTTCGAATGAAGAATTGCTTGCACCAATTTTCAATCATTACTTTAGTGAAGGTTTATCTGAAGTTTATAAAATATTGGGAGCATTTAATTTGTTTGGTAATCCAGTTGGTTTGGTTACAAACTTTGGAATTGGTTTTAAAGAATTTTTCGTTAGTATGGGTAAAGGTTTGGTAGGAAATAGTTTTACTGATTCATTTGGTCAAGGTTCAAAAAGTTTAGCAAAACATTCAGTCTATGGTATATTTGATTCGGGTGCAAAACTAACAGGTTCTGCTGGTAAAGTATTATCAACACTTTCAATGGATCAACGTTATATTCTAGAGAGACAATATATCATTGGTGAATCACCAAATACATTTATGCAAGGTTTAATATTGGGTGGTAGAGCTGCAAAAACTGCTGTTTATCGTGGTTTCTCCGGTTTCGTAAAATTACCTTATGAAGGTGGTAAAGAAGCAGGACCAAAAGGTGTTGTCAAAGGTATTGGTAAAGGAACTGCTGGTCTTGTGCTAAAACCAATTGCAGCTGGCTTTGATTTTGCTTCAAAAGTTTCAGAGGGTATTAAAAATTCAACTCAATTAAGTATAGAAAGAAAGAGAATTAGATTTCCACGTCCACTCTTTAGTGATTCACCATTAGAAACATATGATTCAGCTGAAAGTTATGGTCACTTTTTATTCCTTACCTATATTATCACCGCTGGTAAACTTAGAAGAATCTCTGCTGATCAAATTAATTTACCATTAATGGAAGTGGTTTCAAAGGATGAAAAATATGTTTCTCATTTAATCTATAAAAATAGAAAAACCCTTCTTTTTACCAATAAAAGAATTATCTATCTCTATGATACCGATGGTTTTAGAACAAAATTCGATATAAAATATACAAGAATTCATGGTGTTTCTGAAAAATCAGATCATATCGATATAAAAATAGATAAAAAACATAAACTATCATTCCTCTACAATGAAAAGAATAAAAAGATAGACTATAGAATCAAGTGTGTTGGTGAAGAGAAATCCTATATCTTTTATAGAATAATAGAAATGATTAAAACTTATAAACCATTTGCTGATGAAGAGTTAACTGTCAATGGTTTAAAGGCTGACCCAACTACAATGATTCCAATTCCACCACCACCCCCACCACCACTACAACAACAACTATTATATGGTTCAAATATTATTCAACAACAGCCACCAATTCAGTATTTCAATGATGGTAGTAGTAGTAGTAGTAATTTAACTGGTGGTAGAACAATTCAACCAATTATCTTTACAAATGATGCTGGTCCAATGAGAAATGATTTAAATCCAATACTTGAGAATTTATTAGCTCAACAACCAAATAAGAATATGGAGATTCCAATTTGGATTTCACAAGGTTTCAATCCACCAAAACCACCAGATACATTAATTCCACAAAGATTTAGAGACCCAAATTTAATTAATAATAATAACAACTACTATTATCCAAATGGTTCTGGTTATGTTTATTCCCAACCACCACTATATGATCAATATGGTAATCAAATTCCACCTCCCCCACCACTTCCATCACATCCATTAGCTATTGATCGTCCAACTACAACTACAACAACAAATACAACCACAACACCCTATCAATCATCTCAAAATATTCACTCAACACCATACCCAACTGAAACTCCTCAATCTGTTGTATTAAAAGAAGATATTTCAAAAGCAATTCATACTCCATCTGCTAGCTCTTTAAAGAAATTAAAAACCCCTCATCATTACAATGTAAGATTTGAACCATCAAGTAGTTTAGGCCCTCAAGATTTTGATATTCATACAATTCGTTTACAAAATCAACAATATCAACACAGTGGAAGTGGAGCACCCCCACCCCCACCAATAATAACCACAACAACTAATTCAACCATTCCACCACCATCTTCTAATATAAATCAACGTCAATTACAACATCAATTCTCTAGTAATTCGATAATAGAAACACCAAGATATAAAAGCATGGCTAGACAACAACAATTTCAACAACCACCACCTCCACCTCCATTACCATCCAATAACAGATTATCATTAACACCAAGTGGTAGTGGCAATATAAATTATAGTGATAAATTTGAAGTGGCATTGAACACAATTATTCAAATTCAAAAAATTCAATCTCAACAAATGTCATCACTTCAAAAGAATCAAAGAGATTTACAAAAATTATTATTTCAACAACAATCAACCGAATTTGATACATTAAGAAATCAACAAGAACAAATTCAAAACATAATATCACAATATCATCCATTAAGCCCTTCAAAAGCTTCTTTAGTTTCAAAACTATCCAATGAACTTGAGTCAACAAATAGTAATGTTGTAATTTCACCTCCAACAGGTGGTGCTTCAAATTAAAAATATAAATAAATAATTAAACAATTAAACAATTAAACAATTAAATTAACAAAAAAAAAAACAAATAAAATAAATATAAATATAAAAACAAATATTATTACATTGTTTTTATTATTTAAATAAAAATTAATTTGACCTTTAAGAGTTTATATATTTATAATAAATAAATAATTAAAAAAATAAAAAAAATAAATATTATAATTATTTATATATAAAAAAATATTAATACATTGTTTTTATTATTTTAAATAAGAATTAATTTGACCTTTAAGAGTTTTATATTGTTCTTCAATCATATTTTGAAATTCTTGAAGTTGAACTGAAATTATACTACGAGATAAACGAAGGGTGAAACCACAATAAATAATGAATTTCTCCATTGCTTTCTTTAATTGATCGACATGATCAGCGTTAAAATTATTGATTGTTTTTGGTGAAAGGAAGATTTCACAAATTTTCAAAGGACCTTCATTAACCATTGGGAAAACACTACCTTGAAGAATTTGATGAAGTAAATTGATTCTTGGAGGATTTGTATCCAATTGTTCCTTTAATTTTATGCATCTTCCACGAATTAATTCTATTGCATTTTCAATTGGAGATAGAATGATTTCACGTTTTGAAACTACTTCTAAACGATTCTTTACATATGGGAAAGCCAATTCCACAGAGAAAATAGTTTTCTTTTTCTGTTGTTTACTCATATCATCTTGAATAGCTTTACCTTCGGTACTGAATGGTACTTCACTAATGAATTGAGAGATATTGAAGTATTGATCAAATTGTGATAATGCAACATCAACAGTGGCGGCAGAAGATTGATGTTGTGGATCAACAATATATGGATCGACTGATACAATTTGAATATGAACTTTCTCTGGATCCAATGAATTCTTATCAACTTTTGCATTTGATAAGACTATGATTTCTTCGTCTTGACCGAATTTCTCTTGAAGGTTATTTTTAATTTGATTTTGTAGTACACTAATATTACATTTATGAGGTTTTTTATATATATATTCTTTGCCATCCATTTGTTCATCAGAAAACTTTTTACCAAAGAAACCAACACGATAGAATCTAGCATAGATACGAGTTTCCTTATTCTTTTCACCCAATTCGAGGCAAACTTTTTGACAATTTGATAAACTTGTAGAGAGTGATTTATAATCTTTCTTTGTTTTATGAATTTTTGAAATGAGTGAATGGATTTCAATTGCCAATTCATAACGATTACCCATCATTAAGTATTCAATGGCTTTTTCTAATAACTCTACAACATAGGGTAGTGACCAAATATTGGATTGGAATAAAGCACCACTATCTTTTTGATCAAATGTTGGTAATAGTAATTCTGATTTTATATTTGGACAAATTGATAAGAAATCAGATTCTAAAATATCATTAAACTTATTGGTTTGAATTAAATAACGAGAGATTAAATAAGCACAATGAACTAAACATTGTGATGCTTCATCGAAATTTTCATTGTCACTATGAATCTTTGAAAGATTTTCTAACCAAGTTAAGCGTAAATTTGGTGATTCAAAGTAACTATTTGAGATTCTAAAATACATTTCACTAACCAATTCTGGATCATTCTTATTTTGATTGATAGTATGAGAATATTTCATCAAGGTATCAATTCTATTTAACATTTCTTCGACTTGATTAATGAAAACACTATCACCATTTTCTTGTTGTGTTACAAACTTTCTAACTTTCATTAAGAAACTACTAAGATTAAAACTATTTTCCAATTTAATTTCACCGACTAATCTTGAGATTGCAACTGTTGATTGAATTTTCATCTTTGAGATATCCTTGGTTGATTGGAAATTTTTTAATAGTAATAAATAGAATAATGATGCTGATTCATCCAATAGATCAGTCATATTAATTGATCTAAGAAGATCATAAGTAATGATTTCACAATAAGAGTTATTTAAATTTTGAAATAATAAAGTTGGATAATTTGGTACTAAATAATCTTTAAAGATTGTATAGATTAATCTTAACATTTCCACACCAGAGATTGAAGAACACTTTTGAAGTATATTAATTATTATATCCAATAGAATTATGTTGGATTGCATTTGATCTTCATTGAAATCATCTAGAATATATTTTGAGATTTCAATTGATAGAATTGCAATTTCAAAGATTGAGGGTTCATCTTTAAAACTTTCCAATGACATCATCATAAGATTCAATAGATTAGTTTGATGTTTTTGAGTCTCTTTGGTAAACCACATTCTTAATAGATCTCTACTACAATATTGGAGGATCCAAATGAAAACTGTTAACCATTCTTGTACCTCTCTAGCTTCCAATTGATGTTTAATGATTGAATAATGTTCAACTATCATTAGGACATATGGGAAATAAATACTTGCAACTTTTTCTCTAATCTCTGCTGCTTGATATCTTTGATCATAATGATGTTTCTTTATCAATTGTTTTAAAGTTTGAATTGCTTGATTTCTAGTGGCCAGTTTATTATGTTTTAAACAACCCTCAACCTCTGTGATTAATAATACCGATAAGAAATGACGTTTAAAGAATTTCAAATTTAAATCTGAAACTGAATCCAAACTTTTGAATAACATTGGAAAATTCAAAGGAATATAATGATCATAATCGGTGGTAATCTTTAAGAAATTGAATTTAATTGTTACCATTGTTAAATCTTCATTGGTTGGATCGATTCTAGTGATATAATTATAGATTAGATTAAAAAGGAAACCTCTATCAATCAATGGGAATAAATTATTAATGAAATAAGGGAATTTCATAAAGAATTCCCAACTTTGAACCAACATTCCATCCGATTGTGATGGTATTAACATCAATACCAACTTATTAAGATTCTCTAGGAATTCAATTTTAAATCTATTCTCTCTACCTAAATCTGTATCTAGTTTACCGGTTGGTTGTAATGATAATGCCATTGATTTAGTCATAATATCCAAGAGGAACCAATTTAAACGGAAATCTTTAACATAGACACCTGAATTTATTGAATTTACCCATTGTCTACATAACTCTTCGTAGAGATTCTTTGAATCTGGTACATAGTCAAAGAGATATTCAGAGTAGTAAGTTAATAATCTTGATTTCTCTGTGCCAGCTTTTTTCTCTTGAAAACCATCTACAATTTTAATTACATGTAATATTGAATTGAAAGCTTGTGATGCAACTTCGTTGGCATTTGTGCACATAATTTGAAAGAGTTGATTTAAAATTGAAGGGAAGAATTGAACACAGGTAACTCTATCAATCTTTAGTATTGATTTAACTTCATTACTACCACCACCTTTAAAGAAAGAATCTAAACATGGATCTTGAGTGATTACACTTGATACCAACTTTGTTCTAAATGTGAAAACTGGCATTTTCTCTTTTTTAGAGGTTTCAGGATTAACAAATTTAGGTGAAAGATTATTCATATCCGATGAAATGGCAGCACAATAATAATCATCCTTTATGAAATGAATACCACCTTGATTACCCGATGGTCCCATAGATAATTGACATAATGGTACGGCACAATAACCAATTGAAGTTTTAACATCCTTCTTTGCATGAATATTGATATGGAAAAATGTGAATAACAAATGTTGACTTGTGATTTTCATTGGTAATTTAATTTTGAATTCATCAGAGAAATGAGGACGTTTATCGTGAAAACTAACACAACTGAATGCGCAATAATCCAATGGTGGATAAGGTGTAGTTGGTGATGGACCTGGTAAACCAGGTGCTGGTAATGTTATGGTATCCCAGAGTCCCGCTGGTATATAGGGTGATGTAGTTGGATAAACACATTTCAATGATTTCAAACAAGAGATATCATCAATCAATTGAACTTGAATTTGAATATTTGGATTCTTATATTTTATGAAAACATTCTCTGGATAAATGTAAAGATTATTGACATACTCTACGAATGGATAGGGTGTCTCTGAGAAATCTTGTATCTCTCTAATTAAATTGGGTTTCTTAAAATTTGTATCCACTGGTAACAATGGTACCAATGATGGACTTATACGACCTCTTAAATCCTCTTCAGACTCTTTGGAAAGTATTGACATTGTAAATGTACCTGGAATTTGTGATTTCAATTTCTTTAAATCTTTATCAACCAATAACATATCACAAATGGTCTTATCAGTTAGATTGGGTGTACATGGTATTAAATTTACAATTTCAATGGTATTGGTAATCTTTGTATTAATTCCAATTGGTGTTGATGTTAATGATGATGATGATCCTGATTGATGATTCATAAATGAACTTCTTCTTCTATGTCCTAAATGAAGTGGTAATGGTGGTGGTTGTGGTATTGATAATGTTGATACACCACCACCACTGCCATTGAAAGTTGGTGATAATGTAAAATTTGAGGATGGTGATGATGATGATGATGACGATGATGATGGTGGTGTAGTTATAATACTATCACCACTATCACTTCCAACACTACTCCTATTGGCACTATTTAATGGTGGTGATACAGGCATTGGTGGTAATGATTGATCATCAGCTAAAGCTAATGAATTAATTTGTTGTATTAATTGTTGTTTTAATTCTATTGGTGAAATTTGATTTAACATTGATGGTGGAGGTGGAGGTGGTAATTGAATTGATGGTGGTGGTGGCGGTGGTGGTGTTGGTGGTGGTGTCATGGATACTGTATTGGTATTCTCTGTAACTGAAACATTATTAAAATTACCTAATAGTGATAAATTATTTAAAGAATTTTGAGTTGATAAAGTTGGTAATCTATCAGCTGATGTTGAAGGTGATGACGATGATGAAGAATTTGCAGCAGATAATAATGAAGATGGTGATAATGGAGTTGAAGTTAAATTCATTGAACTTGGTGTTGAACTTAATGTTGGACGATGAAAAACTGGATAAGCAGCCCAAACAAATGGTTGTAAAATTTGACCACTATTTCCATCACTACTACCCCAACTTTGACATTTCTCTGATATTTCACATTTAAATTGTGCCAATAATGCATCATTCTTTTTCTTATCCTTTATATGATCCTTATAATATGGTTTCATATCTTTTTCAATATCACCTCTAAATATATGATGAACTCTAAGTATAAAATAAATATTTGGATGATATTTATTTAAATTAAATTTACATTTCTTTTGATTTGACCAACCACTTAATAAATCCTTTAATAATAATAATAATAATAATAATAATAATAATAATAATAATAATAATAATAATAATAATAATAATAATAATAATAATAATAATAATAATAATAATAATAATAATAATAATAATAATAATAATAATAATAATAATAATAATAATAATAATAATAATTAATAAAAATTGAAATTAATTTTAATAAAAAATAATTATACTTACTTCATTAATTTTTAAAGAATCTAATAATGATTTTGAATTTAAATGAAAATTAAAAGATTCTGTTATACGTTCTTTTTTATCTAAATCAACTATATAAAGACTACAAAAGAAAGGTTCAACATCTAAAGAGAATTTTAAATCTTGAACTTCACATAATAATTCTAAACCATTTCTTTCAGGTATTAACTCTTTTAATGGATCTGTAAAATGTTGTTGTTGATGTAATTGTAATCCACTACCATTTGTACCATTTGTAGATGACCTATTACCATTACCACCACCACCACCACGATGCGTTATTGAACCATCATTACTACTTATACTATTACCACCACCACCACTATTACTTATACTTATACTTATACTACTACCACTACCACTACCACTACTTAAATTTGGTGATGTCATTGATGGTGTTGATGAAGCAGAAGAATATGAATTTGCAGATGGTAAAATTGAATTATAATTTAATTCTCTTGAAGAGAGTTGTTTACCTGCTGTAAATAATTTACTTGAAATTCCTAAACCACTACTACCATTTAATCCATTGGATGATGATAATGAACTTGATAAATCTGAGCAACTATTACTATTTGAAATACCTAAACCACTACCACTACCACCAAATTTAATGGATGGTTTTCTTTGATTTGGTGATTGTAACATTGATGATTTAGTTTCGACAATTAAGTAATCCTTATAGAATCCATCGATTAATTCACGTACATGATATTCTAAACCACTAGTGACGATTCCAATAGTTGGTGAGAAAATGGTTCTTGGTATCTTTTCTTGTCTTCTCACTACAACTTCACCAACTGGAAATCTAAGTGGTTCCAATATATTTTCATATTCTTTTTCATATTCTGTCTCGAAATCATTCCATTTCATACGTGTTGGTGTCAACGAGTTATTATTATTATTATTAATACCATTAATACTACCAACACCACCAACACCAATACCAACACCTCCATTACTTAACAATGTCATTTGTTCATCTGATATTGCTTTTAAATTTAAAAATGATGTTCCTGGTGCTGTCCCTTTCTTCTTTTTTGCAAATGCTCTTAATCCAACTTGATCACCATTATTTAAATTTATTGAACTACCATTAGAATTATTATTATTGTTGTTGTTGTTGCTATTATTACCACCATTATCTGATTTA
>NC_007087.3:2333028-2350528 GCF_000004695.1 Dictyostelium discoideum AX4
TTTTATTTTTTTTTTTAAAAATTTTTATTTTTTTTTTTTTTTTTTTATTTTTTTATTTTTTTTATTTTTTTTATTTTTTCTCAGAGTTAATTTAACCAATTTTAATAAATAATACCAAATAAATAAATAATAAATTGTAATAAAGTAATAATAATAATAAAAAAAAAAAAATGGAAAGATTTTTAATGCAATCATCTTTATCAACGTCATCATTAATATATCCACATGGTAGTTATGATAGTTCATGTAATTATTGTGATGCTGGAGAAGATAAAAAAGGTAGAATTTGTTATGGTATGGTTGCAGATCAATTAACTTGTGAAGATTATCAACTGTTAATTGATCAGGGTTGGCGCAGATCAGGTACATTTTTATATAAACCTAATAACTCTGATAAAAAGACTTGTTGTCCACAATACACAATTAGATTAGACACTTCATCATTTAAACCTTCAAAAGATAATAAATCAACAATTAAAAAATTTAATAATTATATTTTAAATAATATTATTAAAGAAAAAGATTCATCAACTACTTCCACAACTAAAGATATCATTAATACTACACAAATTAAATCAAACACTAAAAATAATAATAATAAAACCAACGATGAAAATATAATTAAATTAAATAATGATATTATTGAAATAATTTTAAATAATGAATTTATTAATAAATTTAATGAACAAGATAAAAAGATTTTAAAAGAGAATTTAAAGATTAAAATCAACTCTAATAAAATGATAAAAGAAACTGGTAGTTATTCATTATCATTTGGTATCTTTAATAAATATAGATCAGAATTGAATCAACACTCAATTACAATTGATCAAATTATTAATTTCACAATTTTAGAATTTAATAAAACTATAAACAATAGTGATTATCAATTTAATTTAGAGAAAGGTCAAAATAATCATATCAATTTTAAAATGATTAATTCATCACAAATTCTTAATGATTCTACAAAAACAAAAACATTAAATATTCAAAATAATAGTAATAAAAATTCAACAACAACAGCAACAACAGCAACAACAACAACAACAACAACAAATGAACCAAAACATAAATTTGAAATTTCAATTCATAAACCAAAATGTACAGATGAAGTATTCTCTTTATATTGTAAATATCAAAAAATAATTCATAAAGAAGATGATGAAAAAACTAAATCAGGTTTTAAAAGATTTCTTGTTGACTCACCTTTAATACCAATCATTCATCCTGATGAATCTTATGACGACTATGTTTATGATGGTAAAGATGATGATGATGATGATGATGATAAAGATGAAAAAGAAGATGATGAAGATGAAGATCAAGAAGATGATGAGGATGAAGATGATGGAAATAATGAGGATGAAAAAAAAATAACAAAAGAAAATAAAGAAAAAGAAATTAAAAATCATATTTATAAAATTGGGAAAAAATCAAAAACATTAAAAACTAGAAAATTTGGTGAAATTAAAACACCAAAACCAGGTTATGGTAGTTTTCATCAATACTATAGATTGGATGGTAAACTTGTTGGTGTAGGTGTAATTGATATTTTACCAGAATGTTTATCAAGTGTATACTTTTTTTATGATCCAGACTTTAACTTTTTGTCACTTGGTAAATATTCAGCATTGAATGAAATTGAATGGGTTCAAAAAGTTAGTCAATCAATACCACAATTGAAATATTATTATATGGGTTATTATATTCATAGTTGTCAAAAAATGAAATATAAAGCAAACTATCAACCATCTCAATTACTTTGTTTAGAAACTTTTAAATGGGTTGAATTTAAAAAAGCAATATCTTTTTTACAACCAGATAAAAAATATTCAAGATTTTATTTTGATGAAAATGAAAATAATAATAATGAAAAATTAACTTATTTTGAAAAGGAACCAGAATTATTAGAACGAGTTAAATTTAGACAAAAGAATTTCACCTTTCACTTTTCTGATGTTAGTGTTAGATTTCAAAATTTATTAAAGGACCAAGTGATTGATTATATAAATCATGTAGGTCCTGAATTAACAAAAGAATTAATTTTCTATTTTAAATAATAATAAATAGCAATAAAATAAAGTCTCAATAATAAAGGGTGTGACGAATTTTGGATGTATTGGAAAAAATTCAAAAAAAAAAAAAAAAAAATATCTTTTTGTGAGTTGATTTTATTTTATTTTTATTTTTTTTTTTTTTTTTTTTTGTTTTTTCAAGACCAACTGTCAAGGGGTGTGAAAACATTATAAATTGAATATTTGACGGAAAAAAAAAAATTATAATTATTTAAAAAAAAAAGATAAATTTCCCAAACATAATAACATTAACAGTAATTGTTCAATTGAAATAATCCAAATTCCACCAAATCATATAAAATTCTCAAACTCCAACCAATAGTAATTTTTTTTTTAAAAAAAAAAAAAAAAAAAAAAAGAGGTAGTTAAATTCCCAAAGTATATTTTGAATTTTCTTAATTAAATTTAATTCAAAGCTGAAAAAAGTTTCATTTTTTATTTTGAAATTTTGGGTTCTGTTTAAAAAAAAAAAAAAATCAAAAAAAAAAAAAAAAAAAAAATCCTTTTCATACCTATTTTTTTTTTTTTTATTTATTTTTAAATGTTTTTTTTTTTTTCCAATTTTCTGATTAATTCTAATAATAATAGTATAAAGTTGAATCTTTTTGTGTGACCTCTTTTTGTGAAAGTTTAATTTTGAATTTTTTTTTTTTTTTTTTTTTTTTTCTTGATTTTTTAACTGTAATCATATGACAGGTTTTTTTTTATTTTTTTTTTCTGATTTTTTTTTTAAAAAAATTTTGGAAATTATATACGATTAACTAACTATTTTTATTTTATCACCACTTTTGATTTTTTTTTTTTTTTTTTTTTTATTTTTTATTACTATTATTATTATTATTATTATTTTATTTTTATTTATTTATTTTTTTAATTATTTTATTTTTATTTTATTTTATTTTATTTTATTTTATTTTATTTTTATTTTTTTTTTTTTACTATAATCACTTCAATGAATCTTTTTATGATAATTATTTAAATTTTTTTTTTTTGATTTGAAATTTTATCAATTTTCAAAAAAACCGAAAAAATATCTTGAATTTTAAAATTAAATATCAAAAAACGTTGTTGAGAGATATTTTTAAAGTTTCTATGAATTAGAAAATATTTTTAGGTTTTTTATTAAATTATTTTTTTTAATTTTTTTTTTTTTAATTTTTTTTTTTCTATTTATAATTAATTTTCAATTAATTTTTTTTTTTTTTTTTCATTTTATTATCAAATAAAACAAATTATATATTATAACTTTGAAAATGTTATTTTCCAAAATTTTATTGGCCTTAGCCTTAATTATCTCAGTCGTTTATGTTAACGCAGTTCCAGACATTTGCGTACTCTCTTCTGATTGCTCAAACACTCAATATTGTTCAGGAGGTTATTGTGTTTCATGTAGATCTAAAAACGATTGTGGATTAAGTAAGTAATTAATTAATATATAAAAAAAAAAAAAAAAGAAATATAATTTAAAAAAAAAAAAAAAAAAAACCCTCCAAAATTAAAATATCAATCTCTAATTTTTTTTTTTTTTTTTTTATTATTTTTTTATTTTTTTTATTTTCTTAGACGAGTTCTGTTCATCAAATATTTTCGATCTCAATGAATTTGGTTCCTGTAAAAAATTCGATAAGGATGGTGATGATTGTATTGCTTACAACAACGTCGAAGCTTCTAATCTTTTAACCTCAAATTCAACCAAATGTGCATACATGTATTTCAACTATGCTTATGCCAATTACCCAGCTGGTCAATTAAATGTTGACTATCAAGGTACTTGTGTCAATGGTAAATGTAGAATTTGTAATTATGCTAACGGTGGTTCCTACACTGCTGAAGGTAAAGGTGCCCCAAGAACTTGTGTATTCCCAGGTAAATTCGCAACTGTCCACTCTTCAAGCTGGTCTGCTGGTAGATACTATGAAGAACCAATCCAAGTTTGGTTAGCAATTTTCTTCTGTTTAATTGTTTTAATTTTAGCTTTCCACGTCATGGGTTTCTTAAAGAAATAATAAATATCGATTTGTAAAATAGTATTTCTTTTTTTTGTAATTAATACTATATAAAAAAAAAAAAAAAAAAAAAATATATATATATTTTTATGTATACTTTAAAAAAAAAAAAGATTTATTATTTATTTATTTTTTTATTCTTTTAAACAATTTTTTAAAATTAAAATTTCTATCACCAATAGGTGTTGATATTACAATCAAAGAGAATGTTCCTATTATATATGAAATGATTATAATTAATGATTTCCAAATATGTTGATGCGAGAATGGTAAATCTTTAATCATTATACCACGTAATGCTAAACCACTCCATTTTGTTGGAACCAAATTTGATATCCATCCAAAAGTTATAATTGCTTCAGTTGGCCAAATGATACCAGCCATACAAAGAGAACAAATGAAAATTGCTAAACATAATTGAACTGCATCCACCTCAGCTTTACTAATAAGGCTGATTAATATACCTTGACACATACCAACTGTATTAATTAAAATAAAGAAAAGATATATTAAAACTATATTTCCTTTTATTGGAACACCAAATGCAAAAACTGCAATTAACAATTGAATTGAAAATTGAACTAATAATATTGGAATATGAGCTAAAATGTGACCCAACACGTTTGAAACTGGTGAAACACCATATAATAAAATTCTATCTCTAGTTCCATCATTCTTTTCCCTTACAAATGTTATTGATAAGAAATTCATACAATGAACATATGTAATAATACAAATCATTGCTGGTGCTAAAAACCAATTGAAGTTTGCATTTTGGTCACCATAAACTGCATGAAAATTAGTTGGTAATAATTTTATTCCAGAGTCATTAGCTATTTTATTAAATGCTTTTTGAAATTGAACATCAACCATTAAATTCATTTGAAAATTTGACAAATCCATATAAATTTCCATCTCTGAATTTTCAAATGATTTTTCTAATGGGTTAAATAATTTGTTAATCATACCATTAGTAAAATTAACAGGAATATCTATTAAACCCCACAGATCACTAGATTCTATCATTTGAATTGCATTTGAAGTATCATTTATTTGAATAAAATTGAAAATATTATTTCCATCTGATAAAGCATTTATAAAATCACCTGATAAACTGCCACTATCTATATTTTTAATACCAAATTTTAAATCATGTGGTACATTACCTATTGCTAAGAAAAATAATGTTATTAAAAGTGAAGGTGACTAATAAAAAAAAAAAAAAAAAAAAAAAAAAAAAATTTAATATTAAATATTTTTTGATTCAGTTTTTTTTTAAATAATAAAATCATTTTAAAATCATATTACAATAATTTCAAAAACTAAAGGAAATTTTAATCTATACATTTGAGTTAACTTTCTTATAGAAATTGTTATTGAGTGTGAAAACCAAATTTGTAATTTATTTTTAAAATCACTCAACCTCTCTTTATAGATTTTTGCATCTTTTTTAATTATTGGCTTGTTTGTATTTGAAATTAAAATATCATCATTATTAATGTTTGCACCATTTGATATAAATTCAAGCGGTATTGAAGTATTGATATCTCTATTAATTTTTTCATTGTTTTTTGAATCTATTAATTGTAAAGAAATTTCTTCATCACCTCTACATAGTTTATAATATACATCTTCTAATAATGAACATTCATATTTTGAAAGTAAATAATTGGGTGGTCCACTTTCAAGAATTCTACCATTTCTTAATAAAAATATATTATCACACGACCTACATTCTTGTAAATAATGTGTAGTAATTATAATTGTAACACCAAAATTTTTTGTTAAAAAAATTAAATGTTCCCAAATTTTTGAAGATACCAATGGACATACTCCAACTGTTGGTCTTAAAAAAAAAAAAAAAAACTTTAATATTTAATTATTATTTAAAATCAATTAATTTAAAATAAACATACTCATCTAAAATCAATAATTTAGGAGAATGTATTAATGCAGTTGCAAGTGAAACTCTTCTTTGTTGACCTCCGCTTAATTCAGATATGATTTTTGATAGACTTGGTAATTCTAAAATTTCCACTAATGAATCTCTTTTTTTAATATATTCATCTTTTGGCATTCTATGAATAGATGCAAAAAATGATAAAGTTTCTTCAATTGTAATTTCATTATATAAACAAACATCTTGAGGTGCATAGCCAACTGATGAACCAGGTATTTCACTACCTTTTCCACATGGTTCCTTTCCAAAAACCTGAACTATTCCATCATCTTGTTTTAGTTTTCCTAAAATTGTCTTTAAAAAATTTTTAAATAATTAATTATTGATTCAATCCATATTATATAAAAAAAAAAAAAAAAAAATTACTTTCAAAATTGTTGTCTTTCCACTACCTGACGAACCAATTAATGAATTTATGGTACCTTTATTGATTGTAAAATTTAATTTTTCAATTACTTTTACATTACCATAACTCCTTGAAACATTATTTAAATTTATAACTATATTATCACCCATTTTAAAAATTAAATAAATAATGAATAATTAAATTAAATATTTATTTAAAATGAAGATTTAAAAATAAAAAAAAATTATTAGATTTATTATTATAATTTTTTTTTTTTTATTTTTAAAAAAAAAAAAAAAAAAAAAAAAATTTAATCTCTTTTACATTTTTATTTCAATTTTGTAAACTGATTTATCTTTAACTAATTAAACAAATCTAATGATTAAATTTGTTGTTAAAAAGAAAGGTGGTTTTAAAAAAAAAAAAAAAAAAAAAAAAAAAAATAATTTGGTGGTTATAATATTTTTTTTTTGTAATATTTATTTTATAATTCTATTAATAATTATCTAATTATGATATTCAATATTGATATTTAATTTGATTTTTCACCTTTGTTATTTATTACAACAACAACAGGTTTCTTTCTATGAAATGGCCAAAGTGATACTTCATTATTTCCAAACGTATTGCCTTCTAAAGTTGTTGATGATACCAATAGCGAATTTTCTTGCAACCCTTGAGAAGGTGCACTTCCTAATTTTGTTAAAGCATCTAAATTTTTTAAAAATTTATGAATTAATATTTGTTTTAAATTTTTTTTAATATTTAAATAAATTTATTTACTTATTAATGTCATTGTTATTGGTGTGGGGCGTAAATAAAAAAAAAAATAAAAAAAAAAAAAAAATTTTATTTATTTAAATAAGTAAACAAAATTATTAAAAAAAATAAAAAATTTTAAAAAAAAAATAAATTAATTAGTTGATTTCTCAAAAAAGAAATTTGATCTAGGTATAACAAAATAGTCAAAATATATGAAAGTTAAAAAAATAATTTCAAAAAAAAATAATTGTTTAAATAATCGAAAAAATCAAATTTTCAAAAGAAATAATGAAAAAAAAATCAATAAAATAAAAGAAATAAAATATATTTTTTTTTTTTTTTTTATTTCTAATTTAATATTAAAAGGAAAAATCTTTATTTAATAAACAAAAAGATAATATAATAATTTTATTATTGCATTCCTGGTCTTCTTCTATTATTGATAATGATAATGATTGGACCTCTACCACCACCACTCATTCCACCACCACCACCCATACCACCACCACCACTACCCCAATTTGTAGAATTATTTTGGCCAAAGTCAGAAGATTCACCAGCTTCCATATTAATGGAATGGGAGGTCTTTGAAGCTGAAGAAATATTTCCTAATTTTGTGAGAGAATCTTTATTTATAAAAAAAATAAAAAAATATATTGGTAAATATTTATTTATTAAATTTAAATAAATTTTACATTTATTTATTTATTTGTACATACTAAAAATTGTCATTTTTTTTAAAATTGTTAATTAAAAAAAAAAAAAAAATTTTAATTCAACTATTTATACTATTTTTAAAATAATTTTTAAAGGGTTTTTTTATAATTTATAATAAATAAAAAAAAAAAAAAAAGATTTATATTTTTTTAATTATTATTCCTTTTTTTGGAAAAATGATCACCGATTTGAATTTTTTTTTTTTTTTTTTTTTTTTTAAAGGAAATTTCAAAATTAATAAATTATTTCCTTTAATAGGAAAAAAATACAATACTAAATCGAAAATAAATAAATATATATATTTTTAACTATTATATAGATCTATTTGTTTTTAATATAATTTTAATTTTTTTTTTTTTTTATTAATTTTTTTTTTTTTTTATTAATTTTTTTTTTTTTTTTTTTTTTTTTTTTTTTTTTCCAATTAAAAAAAGGATTTAATATGTAATTTATTCTGAACCTTTTCTTTTCTTTACAGAAGAGGTTGAGGTTGAATTTGTTTTAGTTTCTTTAGTTGCAGCAGAAGATGCAATAGTTGCGCCGGTGGTAGTTTCTTCAATTGGTTCTTCTAAATTATCAAAAAAGTTTTTCATTGAAGAGAATTTATTAAGTTGTTGTGATGATTGTTTCTTTTTATTATTTTCTTCTTTTTCTATATTATTATTGTTTTTAATTTCTGTATCTACATTGTTTATGGTATCTTGTTCTTTCTTTGTTGTTGTTGAATTTACTAAATTGCTTGAATTTACTAAAATTGAATCCATATATTTTTGATAAATATTTTGAACGCTTGGAATAATATGAGAAGCAGCACCAAACATTTCTTGAGTTGATGGTAATTGAGTGAAAATTTCATTTCCAATATATAAAGAATCCTTTGAAGTATTGTTATCTGTTGTGGTAGTAGTAGTTGTGGTAGTAGTTGAAGGAGATGTTGTTGGTTTTTCGATCTTTTGTCTTTTATTAACAGTTGTAGTATTTGTAGTATTTGTAGTATTTGTTGTTGTTGTTGTTGTTGTTGTTGGTATAATTTTATTTGTATCTTTAAAAGTTGAATAACCATAAACTAAAGTTTCATTTGTAATACAAAGAATACAATCATAGCTTTGTTGATCTTTTGAGAATAAAACTTGTTCAATTACTTGACTCTTTGGAATTGGTACTTGAGTTGTGAATAAGAGTTGATGAGAGGTACTAGAGAAAATCATTAAACGATCTCTAGAAGTTGAAGGACAGAGAGAGTAATATTCATCACAAACTGAAATTGGTTTAATTGGGAAAGTGTAAACTTTGACAGGTGATTTCTTTTTAATATCCCAAACAATAGCACCGTTCTCTTTGTAGGATACTAAAAGTTCATTATCATTGAGGAATGATAATTCATTAGCGATATGACATGAAGAGAATGATAAGATATCCAATGGTAACATTGATTCACTATCCCATAATGTAACTAAATGATCACAAGCAACAGCGAAAATTGAACCATCTTTTGAGAAAGCAGAAGCGGAACAAACTAAACCACGATATGAACCATCATAAATACAAGTCCAATAGGATTTAATATTTGTTTTATTATTATTATTATTATTATTATTGGCAGTACCATCGATTGCTTCCATTGATTGTTTTCTCCAAAGTTTAAAATCCTTTTCAGATGTTGTTAAAAGGAGATTCTTTGTTGGATGGAATGACATTGATAAAATATTAGTGCTATGTGGTGAAGTGATTGAGAAAACACATTTACAATTATTATCATTTGAAGTTTCCCAAAACTTTAAGATTTGATCCTTTAAAACTACACCACTTTCAATTTTATCTACACTTGAAAATGATTCAAATGAACAAAATAATGGTTTTGATGGATGGAATGCTAATGGTTCAACCAATGATTGTTCCAATGATAATTTATTTGCATCAAAACCATTTTTTAAATTTTGACCTTTAGATTTCTTTGTACTAATATCTGTATTTCTTGGTGGTGATACTATAATCTCTCTTTCAACTCTATCTTTTTTAATATTATAAAATTGTACAATACCATTCTTTTGACCACTAAATATTAAATTATTTGAAATTGGTTCAATAAAACTTGTAATTTTATTTTTATTATTATTATTATTATTGTTGTTGTTGTTGTTGTTGTTGTTGTTATTATTATTATTATTATTATTATTATTTATACTATTTTTATTATCTTGTAAACCAGTTATAATTGAACATGATTTATAATCTGAAATATTTATAATTTGAACTTTATTATTTGATAAGGTAATAGCTATTAATTGTGAAGCTGGATCACAATTAATATGAAGTATAGCACCACCTAAACGTGGGAATACTTTTCTTCTCATATTTGAAACTGTCCAAATTGCAAGTGTATTTTCATAACCACCTGTGAATAACATTGTACCATCATAATTGTAAAATGATGAAA
Organism: Dictyostelium discoideum AX4; assembly: GCF_000004695.1. NCBI lineage: Eukaryota > Evosea > Eumycetozoa > Dictyosteliales > Dictyosteliaceae > Dictyostelium > Dictyostelium discoideum. The sequence continues at coordinate 2,343,332 of NC_007087.3, forward strand.
TCAATGGTGTTGAATGCCAATGATTATATGAATTAAAATTCCATTGACCATTTTCACTATTATAATTTATAAAATTTAATCTACCTAATGTTGTACCAAATGAAATTATAATTTCATTATTATTACTATTATTGCTATTGCTATTATTATTGTTGACACTGATATTATTTGATTTTGGTAAAATTGAAAATGATGTAATTTGATATTCAGATTTATAATATTTACTTGGTTGAATTGTTGTTGTTGAAAGATTTAAAACTTGAATAAATGATTTTGTACCGGTTACTAAGAATTTACCATTATTTGAAATTGAAATGAATTGTAAATTCTTTAATAATTCATTAATTTTAATTGGTTGAAAGTTTACTTTTTCATTATATTCACATAAATCACCATCATTATTTATAAAATAAATTTGATTTTTTTCATTTGGTGAAACTACAAATTTAACTATACCTTTGTTATAGATTTTATTTGATAATGGTTCAATTGATTTATTTTTTAAATCAAATGTATAGAATTTACCCATCTCTGTTGATAAATAAATTGTCATTTTTGAATTTTTATATGTTGATGTTATATGTGTAATAGTATCATCATTTGATTCTAATGATGTTTCTGATTTTAATCCACCTGTAATTGGATTATAAATTTTAATTGTATTATTATTTGATAATAATAAATTACTAATAATAAAATTAAAAAAATAAAAAATAAAATAAAATAATTAGTAAGATATATATTAATATTTGAAGGAAGAGAAAAAAAAAAAAAAATTTACTTTGAATCAATTAAAAGTGGTGAATTTTTAGTAAATGAACCACCAGATTTAATTTTCATATTAAACCATTCTGTTTCATTAATTTTTTCTTCTGGTAAAGTTGAAACTGGACGTGTATATGGTTTCTCTTCAATAATTGGTTCTGGTTTTGGTGTTGATGTTGGTGTTGGTGTTGGTGTTAGTGTTGGTGTTGGTGTTGGTGTAATAGTGGTAACTTTTGTTGAGGAGGATTTAGTTGATGATTTTTCTTTTTTTTCTGATGGTACTACTTTTGAAGTTGTTGTTGCAACATTTCCTTTTGATTTCTTTTCTGATGGTACTACTTTAGTAGTTGGTGTTGTTGTTGCTGTTGTTGTTGATTTTGCAACTACCATGATTTATATACTATTATAACTTAATTTAATAAAAATAGTATTGTCAACCTTTTGTTGTTTTTTTTTTTTTTTTCTGAAAAACGACTATTTTTCGGTAATGCCCCTAAAAGAAAAAAAAAAAAAAAAATCAAAAAAAAAAATCAAAAAAAAATAAATTTCAAATGTTAAAATAAAAATAAAAAAAAAAATAAAAATAAAAATAAAAATAAAAAAAAAACGAAAACGAAAACGGAGTTCGTATTATTAAAAAAAAAAAAAAAAAAAAAGATTGTATGAATTTGTTTTAATCAAATTTAATAATTTATTTTTATTTTTAAAGTTGCTTTAAAATTTCAATTGTATTATTAAATTTAATTAAATCTTTTGAATCTTTTCCAACTTTTACTGAAATTGATGGTAAATTACTAATAAAATAACAATAATAATAATAATAAAAAAAAAAAAAATTATTAGTAAATTATTATAAATAAATAAATAAATAAATAAATAAATAAATATTAAAAAATAATTATAATTTACTTTATAATTGTATATAATGAAAATAAAATTGAATAAATTTCTTGAACTTTATCTTTCCAATCAGATTGTAAAATATCAATTTTATTTAACATTGCAAAGTGTCTAATTAATGAAATACATTCATCTTCGTTATTTTGTTGTTGTTGTTGTTGTAATTGTGAAAGTTTTGAAAAAATATATTTAAAATCTAATAATTTGAAACATTTATCACAAACTGGTTTAATTGAATCCAAAGATAATGATTTATCAATAATATCAAATTTATTAATTACTGCATATTTTGTGAATTTATTTGTCATGATTAAATCATTTTTTGATTGGAAACAACTTGAACAATATTTTGAACTTTCAATATTATAAAATTTAACTTCTAATGCTTCTTTCAATGTTTCTCTTTCTTTTGAATCTTTAGTTAATGTTGTCAATTCATTAATACAATATCCTTTAGCTGATAAATTTGGTATTAACCCTTTACATCTTTTTTTAACTAAATTATATAATTCTTGAAATTGTTCTTCTAAAATTTTCTCTTTATTATTATTATTTATCATTTTTTTTATAAATATATATTTTTAGTTTCACAATTTCGTTTTTTTTTTTTTATTGTAACAATACTTTTTAAAAAAAAAAAAAAAAAAAAAAAAAAAAAAAAAAAAATTTGACCAATTTTTTTTTTTTTTTTTCAAAAAAACGATGGAAATTAATAGGGCTTTTTGTTTAAATTTTTAATTTTTTTTATTAAAAAAAAATATTTTATTTTTACTATCATTTTATTATTGTTTTTTTATTTATTTTTTTTATAAAATCTCCCCACTCATTGTTTTTCAAAAATAAAAAAAATTACAAAAAATGAATAATAAAAAAAAAAAAAAAAAAAAAAAAAAAAACAGAATGATTACATTCATTTTTTTTTATATTTCATATCATTTTGTGTTTTTGTGTGTTCTATTTATCTATACTAAATTCATATTGAAAATAAATAAAATTAAATCATTGTTGTAAAAGAAAAAAAAAAAATGAAAATGAAAATGAAAAATAAAAATAAAAAAATAAAAAAAAAATTTTTTTTTTTTTTTTTTTGTGTCAATCCGAATGTTTTCATCTATTGACACAATCACTAAAGTTTTTTTAATTTTTAAAATATGAATGATATCAATAATAACAATGTAAATAACAATAACAATAAAAATCATATAAATTATAATATTGATGTAATAAGATCAAATTTTATAATATTGAAATCATTAGCTGAATCAATTAAACCTTCTTTTGGTCCAAATGGGATTTCAAAAATAATAGTTGACGATAAATCAAAATCGTAAAGTATTATTAATACTTATAATTTATTATTACTTTTAAAATTTTTTTTATTATTATTCTATTTTCAATACCTAAAAAAAAAAAAAAATAAAAAGTTAAAAAAAAAAAAATTAATTAATTAATTAATAATCCATTAATTTTAATGATTTTGGATATTATTTATTTTTATTTTTTGTGGTGAAAAAAAAAAAAAGATATTTATCTGGTGTGTGGTTTTTTTTTTTTATCTCATCTTTTTATTCTTTTTCAAAAAAATAAAAAAAAAAAATTTAAAAGAATAAGATTTATTTGAATGTGTTAAATTTTAAAAAAAAAACCAGCAAAATAAAAATAAAAAAAAGATTGACCAAATTTCATTATATTTATTTGGTGGAGATTTAATTAAATACTAATTAATTTATTTAAATTTTAATTTCCATTTTTTTTTTTTTTTTTTTTTTTTTTTGTGATTTATTAATTGATTAAAATCTAATGAATTATTTAGAGTAATAATTAGTTCAGATGGGTTCGTTATTTTGAAATATTTTAAAATAAAACACCCAATTGGTAAATTAATAAAGCAACAATTTCTAAATCAAAGTTATCTATTATATGGTGGAGTTTCAACATCTCTACTATTATCTTCTTCATTAATGGAGAATGCATTGAATCTATTATATAAAGGATTGGATTTAAATTCAATTATAAGTGGTTATAAAATTGTAAATATACACCTACACAAAACAATTTAATATTGTTATTATTATTTTTTTTGGATTTTTAGGTTAAAATAATTTTAATAATAATAATAAAACTAAACTTTACTAATTTTATAATATTTAATATCTTTTTTTAAAAAAAAAATAATAAAAAAGAGTTTAAATTATTCCCTAAAATATCTAAATGAAATGAAATCTATTAAATTAGATATTAAATTAAATGAAGATAATAATTTAAATAAAGATAATTTATTAAATATATTTAATATTATAGTTCAAGAAAAAGGAACAGAATTAAATAATAATGACTACTTAGTTTTAAAAGATATATTATCAGATTCATTAATTTCACAAAATCATTCAAAGAAATCAATTGAAACTAAATTGAATAATATAAACATTTCAATTGATCAAATTTATCAATATAGTGATTTTGAAATTAACAACAATGAAACATTATCAAAATTTGGTTTTAAAAATTATACAAATAATCAAATATCAACAACAACAACATCAAAAATTTTATTAATTGAAAATGGTCTAATAGTTGATAAAAATTATTGTTGTAGTTATTTAAATGAAATTAAAGAAGAGGGGAATAATATTAATATATTATTTTTAGATTGTTCATTATCAAGAGACCAATCAAATATGCAAATTCAAGTTGAATTAGATTCACCTGAAAAATTATTAAATTGGAAAATTGATGAAGAGAATTATTTTAAACAATTAATTACAACAATTATAAATGAATTACATGTAAATACAATAATATGTACTGGTGATATTGATCCATTAGCACTTCATTATATTGATCAATTTAAAATTTTAGCATTTAAATTTGTACCATATTTAATATTTAAAAAATTATCATTATCAACTGAAATAATTTATCATTTAAATTTAGATTCAATTTTACAAAATAAAAATAAAATAGTTTCAAAACATTATGAAAAAATAATATTAAATCCATTACAAACTATACTTTGTGAAAGTAGAAATTATTATTTTAAATTAAATCCACAACAACAACAACAACAACAACAACAACAACAACAACAACAACAACAACAACAACAACAACAACAACAACAACAACAACAACAACAACAACAACAACAACAACAACAACAACAACAACAACAAAATAATAACAATAGAGATGATGCTGAAATAGAAATACAAAAAACAATTATAATATTATCAGAAACATATTTTCAATCTCAAGAATTAAAAAGATATTGTCAAGATCTTTTAATGGGTTTAAAATTATTAAATAATAATAATAATAATACATTAAATTTTAATGAAAATGAAAATGAAAATAAAGAAATTTCAAATAAATATTACATTTTAGGTGGTGGAGAAGTTGAAAAGGTAATTGTAAAAAGTTTATTAGATATGTCACAACAAGAATCTTCAATTTTAAAATACAGTATTGAATCTTTTTCAAATTCATTTCAATCATTATTGTGTATTTTAAAACTTGCCAAACCAACAGAATTATCACAAAAACAATTAATCTCACCTATAATATATGACAATTATTTTTTAAAAAAAAAACAAATTATTGATTCAACAAATTTGGTTCTTACTTTACTCAAAGGTAATGTGTTTTATTTTTTATTTTATATTTTTTTATTTTTTATTATATTTTACTAATTTTAAAAAAAAAAAAAAAAGTAAATGATATAATAAAGGAAAACCCATAATTCGATAATCAATTGTTTTATTTTTTTGTTTTGTAATTTTTTTTTTTTTTTTTTTTGTTTATTATTACGAATTAAACGGTTGGTTGATCATAAAAAAAGAAAAAAGAATAACAAATTTAGGCAAAAAAGGTGGGAAATTTTGAAAAACTGGCGATGTCGTTTGGAATTCAGGTAATTGATCAAAAAAAAAAAAAAAAAAAATAAAATTTTTTTTTTTTTTTTTTTTTTTATTTTTATTTAAATGACGTTATTTGCCTTTTTGATATTTTATTACTTGAAAAAAAAACAAAACAAAAAAACTAAAAATAATAAAAATCCGGCATCCATTTTAAAATTAAAAAAAAAGTATTGTGATGTTTGGAAAAAGTCTTTTGACTTTTTCTCTATTTTATATTTTAATTTTTATTTCAAATCTTGTCATACACCAATTTTTAGAATTAATTATTTTTTTTTTTTTTTTTTTTTTTTTCTATTGACTTTTTATAAAAAAACTATTAAATTCGCCATACAATTACAAAATGGTTGTTTTTTTTTTTTTGTGACCCATGGAAAAAAAAATTTTAATTTTATTAAAAATATCTTTTCACTACCAATTTGTTTTGTCACTGCTCGGTAGTATAAATTATGTTTTAGTGGTATTTTTGCTTAATCATAAGTTTGGGTTTAAAAAACCTCACAAATTTTTTGGGCAAGCCTGCAACTTTTAAAAAAAAAAAAATAAAAAAAATTGAAATTTTATTCAATACCAAGCTTCTTTCCCAACATTAATTATAATTGAATGGTGAAAATTAACTTTTTTTTTTTTTTTATTTATTTTTTTTTTTTTCTTTTGTTTTTATCAAGATCCCCAATTGAAAACAAGTTTTTTTTTTTTTTTCTATTCACTTTTTTTTTTTTAATGGTTTTTTTTTTTTTTTAAATAACTATTTAAAAAAATTTATTTATAATACCAGTGATTTATTTTTAAAACTTTTAAAAAATCTATAGTTTTAAAAAAAAAAACAATAAAAAAAACAATTATATATTACCATAACACTACCAATTTTATAAAAAAGTAAGTAGATTAAAAAATATTTTTATTTTTTTTTATTTTTTTTTTATTTTAATTTTTTTATTTTTTTTTTTTTAATGCCAAAATCATCGCACCGTTCCACCTATTATAATTTTAATTTTTCGGCAAGAGTGTTCGGTTGAATTAAAATTTTTTTTGATGGGAAAGATATTTTTATAAAATTTTAAAATTTTATCAACAAAAATTGTTTTTTTTTAATTTTTATTTTTTTATTTTTTTTTTTAAAAAAAAAAAAAAAAATAAAAAAAAAATTCCTAACACAATTCATTTTTGATCATTTTTGAATCAGTCTCCATTCATATTTATTTATTTATTTTAAAATTTTTTTTTTATAAAAAAAAAAAAAAAAAAAAAAAAAAAAATTCCATAATTTCTTCTCGACTGTAAAATCATTCTAAAAGCAAATTAAAAAAAAAAAAGATTATAAAAAAAAAAAATAATCAAAATTAAATAAAATTCGAAAAAAAAGGGTAATTAAATTCATAGTATTTTTTTAATATTTTATAATTTTTTATTGTAAAATTTTATAATCATATTATTTTTATAATTTTTTGTTTTTATTTTATTTTTTTTTTTTTTCTTTGCAAATATTTGTGAAAGTTTTTTCTTTTTTTTTGAGTCAACAATTGACAAAGCTGTGCACTTTTCAAATTTCCAAATATCCACCCCCTTAAAATTGTAATAATTATCTTTTAATAAAAAAAAAAAAAAAAAAAAACAC